>NW_025126826.1:0-1101 GCF_004010195.1 Chiloscyllium plagiosum | reverse complement strand
ACTGTAGCGTGCTAGCCCGGGACAGTAGCGTGCAAGCCCGTGACTGTAGCGTGATAGCCTGAGACAGTAGAGTGCTAGCCCGGGACTGTAGCGTGCGAGACCGGGACTGTAGAGTGCTAGCCCAAGACTGTAGCGTGCTAGCCCGGGACAGTAGCGTGCTAGCCTGGGACTTCAGCGTGCTATCCTGGGACTGCAGCGTGATACACTGGGACTGCAGCGTTCCAGCCCGGGACAGTAATGTGCTAGCCTGGGACTGCAGCGTGCTACACTGGGACTGCAGCGTGCTAGCCCAAGACTGTAGCGTGCTAGCCCGGCACAGTAGCGTACTCGCCCGGGACAGTAGAGTGTTAGCCTGGGACTGCAGCGTGCTACACTGGGACTGCAGCGTGCTAGCCCGGGACAGAAATGTGCTAGCCTGGGACAGTAGAGTGCTAGCCTGGGACTGCAGCACGCTACACTGGGACTGTAGCGTGCTAGCCCAGGACAGTAATGTGCTAGCCTGGGACAGTAGCGTGCTAGCCCGGGACTGTAGCGTGCTAGTCTGGGACAGTAGCGTGCTAGCCCAAGACTGTAGCGTGCTACTCTGGGACAGGAGCGTGCTAGCCCAGGACTGTAGCGTTCTAACCTAGGACTGTAGCATGCTAGCCTGGGACTGTAGCGTGCTAGCCCAAACCTGTAGCGTGCTGGCCCAAGACTGTAGCGTACTAGCCCGGGACATTACAGTGGTAGCCTGGGACTGCAGCGTGCTAGCGTGTCCTAGCCCGGGACTGCAGCGTGCTAGCCCAAGATTGTAGCGTGCTAGCCCAAGACTGTAGCCCGGTAGCCAGGGACAGTAGCGTGCTAGCCCAAGACTGTAGCATGCTAGCCCGGCACAGTAGCTTACTCGCCCGGGACAGTAGAGTGCTAGCCTGGGACTGCAGCGTGCTACACTGGGACTGCAGCGTGCTAGCCCGGGACAGTAATGTGCTAGCCTGGGACTGCAGCGTGCTACACTAGGACTGCAGCGTGCTAGCCCAAGACTGTAGCGTGCTAGCCCGGCACAGTAGCGTACTCGCCCGGGACAGTAGCGTGCTAGCCTGGGACTGCAGCGTGCTACACTGG
>NW_025126825.1:0-1101 GCF_004010195.1 Chiloscyllium plagiosum | reverse complement strand
GAAATTTTAGGAATCAGTGTTCCAACTGGAGACTTCACATTTGGAACTCTTCTCCTATGGTAAGGTTTATGTGAAGTAATTTTAGCCATTTTAAAAATAAATCCAGCAAATTACAGTTACTTCGATGTACCTGATGATTAGTTTACATGTTCTTCCCATGAATTACTGTATTTTAACGACATTGTGTCAGTAAATTGCTGTACAGATGGATACTTCAGCTATGGATGACCCATAAGTATTTGGGAATGTAGATACAGTGTTTTAAACCCAAATGGTATTTGTTGACATTAATATAATTCATTTGTTGTGATAAAGGTGATTATCTCTTTAGAATTTGATGTTAATGGCAGTTGCGAGCAGCACTTTGGTAGGTACATTTTAGAAAGAAATAGGACACTGGTGACGCTGTTGGTACAATTGTCTCACAGATGAATTGGGTACGAGTCTGCTTTCGTTTCTACACTTACTTTTCTGTTGTCTATGAAGATTCTAGATGGTGCATCCACCTTAGCTAGAAACACCAGTGGATAACTCCAATTGCTTTGGTTGAGTTCGGTCAAGTGTTTTTCCATTATGTTATCTAACATACCTTCTTATTTGATTTTGTTTATTTTGGACTGTTTTTTTAAGAATTGATAAAACTTGTAAAGTTTAGTTTGTGTTTATACCTCGCTTCTCTGTGGAGTTTTCTCTTGTCTGAATGCTCTTAATGCCAAACTGGATGGCCGCATCTGCAAAAGTGTATACCTTAACTGCTTGCGCACTGGGTTGTGGAACTTGATGGAAAGCAGTGCACCTGCAAGTTATATAGAAAAGGATGTGGTTTGCAATATTCATGAAATGCAAGAAGGTGGGATATCTTAGACAATCTCTCAGATGAGGTCATGTGGGCATAATTAAGAAGAAAATGTCGACAATCACATTGTTGGGGCACAATGTAGATGTGTAAACTTTCTGAGAAAGGTAAAAATGTAAATTTGTCAGCAAATCACAGAAATTGTCAAGAATGGATTCCAATTTCTCCAATATTAACCGGGAACAATAGATTGCAAAAGGCTTCTAGTTGGAAGAATTCATGAAATGTGTCCAAGAGGGCTTCTA
>NW_025126824.1:0-1101 GCF_004010195.1 Chiloscyllium plagiosum | reverse complement strand
AGACTGTCTACCAAACCCCATACAGAGACTGTCACCCAAACCCCCATACAGAGACTGTCTCGCAAACCCCATACAGACACTGTCCGCCAAACCCCATACAGAGACTGTCTCCCAAACCCCATACAGAGACTGTCTCCTAAATCCCATACAGAGACTGTCTCTCAAACCCTCATACAGAGACAGTCTCCCAAACCCCATACAGAGACTGTATCCCATACGCCATGCAGAGACTGTCTCCAAAACCCCATACAGAGACTGCCTCCATACAGAGACTGTCTAGCAAACCCCATGCAGAGACTGTCTCCCATACCCCATACAGAGACTGTCTCCAAAACCCCATAACAGAGACTGTCTCCCAAACCCAATACAGAGACTGTCTACCAAACCCCATACAGAGACTGTCTCCAAAACCCCATACAAAGACTGTCTCCCAAACCCTCATTCAGAGACAGTCTCCCAAATCCCATACAGAGACTGTCTCCAAAACCCCATACAGAGACTATCTCCCAAACCCTCATTCAGAGACTGTCTACCAAACCCCATACAGAGACGGTCTACCAAACCCCATACAGATAATGTTTACCAAAACCCATAAAGAGACTTTCTCCCAAATACAGAGACTGACTAATAAATCACCATACAGAGACTGTCTAATAAAGCCCCATACAGAGACTGTCTCCCAAACCCTCATTCAGAGACTGTCTCCCAAACCCCAGACAGAGACTGTCTACCAAACCCCATATAGAGACTGTCTCCCAAACCCTCATTCAGAGACTGTCGAACAAACCCCTATACAGAGACTGTCTCCCAAACCCCCATACAGAGACTGTCTCGCAAACCCCATACAGACACTGTCCGCCAAACCCCATAAAGAGACTGTCTCCCAAACCCCATACAGAGACTGTCTCCTAAATCCCATACAGAGACTGTCTCCCAAACCCTCATACAGAGACAGTCTCTAAAACCCCATACAGAGACTGTATCCCATACGCCATGCAGAGACTGTCTCCAAAACCCCATACAGTGACTGTCTTCCAAACACTCAATCAGAGACTGTCTCCCAAACCCCATACAGAGACTGTCTCTCAAACCCTATACAGA
>NW_025126823.1:0-1101 GCF_004010195.1 Chiloscyllium plagiosum | reverse complement strand
CCTGGAGTATTGTGTGCAGGGTTGGTGAGACTGTACCTGGACCATTGTGTACACGGTTGGTGAGACTGTACCTGGAGTATTGTGTGCAGGGTTGGTGAGATTGTAAATGGACTATTGTGTACAGGGTAAGTGAAACTGTACCTGGAGTATTGTGTACAGGGTTGATGATACTCTACCTGAACTATTGTGTACAGGGTTGGTGAGACTGTACCTGGACCATTTTGTACAGGGTTGGTGAGACTTTACCTTGACTATTCTGTACAGGCTTGCTGAGACTGAACCTGGAGTATTGTGTCCAGGGTTGGTGAAACTGTACCTGGCAATTGTGTACAGGCTTGGTGATAATGTATCTGGACAAGTGTGTACAGGGCTGGTGAGACTTTACCTGGAGTATTCTGCACAGGGTTGGTGAGACTGTACCTGGAGTATTATGTACAGGGTTGGTGAGGCTGTAACTGGACTAGTGTGTACAGGGTTGGTGAGAATGTACGTGGACAAGTGGGTACAGGGTTGGTGAGACTGTACCTGGAGTATTGTGTGCAGGGTTGGTGAGATTGCACCTGGTGTATCGTGTTCATGGTTGGTGAGACTGCATCTGGAGTATTGTGTACAGGGTTGGTGAGACTGTACCTGGACGATTTTGGACAGGGTTGGTGAGGCTGTACATGGAGTATTGTGTACAGGGTTGGACAGGCTGTACCAGGACTGTTGTGTACAGGATTGGTGCGGCTGTACCTGGAGTATTGTTTACATTGACTACGGTGTACATGGTTGGTGAGAATGTACCAGGACTATTGTGCCGGGTTGGTGATGCTGTACCTGGAGTACATTGTACAGGGTTGGACAGGCTGTACCAGGACTGTTGTGTACAGGATTGGTGGGGCTGTACCTGGAGTATTGTTTTTAGGGTTGATGAGACGTACCTGGAGTATTGTGTATAGGGTTGGTGAGACTGTACCTGGAGAAATGTGTACAGGGATTCTGAGACTGTACCTGGAGTATTGTGAAAAGAGTTGGTGAGACTGTACCTGGACCATTGTGTACAGAGTTGGTGAGACTGTACCTGAAGTATTGTGTACAGGATTGGTGAGACTGTACCTG
>NW_025126822.1:0-1101 GCF_004010195.1 Chiloscyllium plagiosum | reverse complement strand
GAGGAATGTTCCACGGTGGTTACAGGGCTGTTAGAATTGGAAGTCCCAGGACGGTAACAGGGCTGTTAGAGAGGGAGGACCCAGGGTGCTTATAGGGCTGTCAGAGAGGGATTCCCAGAATGGTTAGAGGACTGTTAGAGAGGGAAGTCCCAGGGTGGTTTCAGGGCTGTTAGAGAGGGAGTCCCAGGGTTTTAACAGGGCTGTTAGAGAGTATGTCCCACGATGGTTACAGGGCTGCTAGAGAGGGAATCCCAGGGTGATTACAGGGCTGTGAGAGAGTGAGTCCCAGGGTGGTTCCAGGGATGTTAGAGAGGGAAGTCCAAAGATGGCGACAGGGCTGTTCGAGATGGAAGTCCCAGGACAGTAACAGGGCTATTAGAGAGGGACTCCCTGAATGGTTACAGGGGCTGTTAGAGAAGGAGTCCCAGGGTGGTTATAGGGCTGTCAGAGAGGGGGACCCAGAATGGTTACAGGGCTGTTAGAGAGGGAAGTCCCAGAATGGTTACAGGGCTGTTCGAGATGGAAGTCCCAGGACGGTTACAGGGCTGTTAGAGAGGGACTCCCTGAATGGTTACAGGGCTGTTAGAGAGGGAGGTCCCAGGTTGGTTACAGGGATGTTAGAGGTGGAAGTCCCAGGATGGTTACAGGGCTGTTAGACAGGGAATTCCCAGCACGGTTACAGGGCTGTTAGAGTGGGAGTGCCCAGGGTGTTTACGGGGCTGTTAGAGAGGGATTCCCAGAATGGTTACAGGTCTGTTAGAGAGGGAATTCCCGGGCTGGTTACACGGCTGTTAGAGAGGGAAGTCCCAGAACGGTTCAAGTGCTGTTAGAGAGAGAATCCCAGGGTGATTACAGGGCTGTGAGAGAGTGATGTCCCAGGGTGGTTACAAGGCTGTTAGGGAGGGAGTCCCAGGACGGTTACAGGGCTGTGAGAGAGTGAGTCCCAGAATGGTTACAGGGCTGTTAGAGAGGGAGTCCCAGTGTGGTTACACGGCTGTTAGAGAGGGAAGTCACATGATGGTTACAGGGCTGTTAGAGTGGGTAGTCCCAGGGTGATTAAAGGGCTGTGAGAGAGTGAGTCACACGATGGTTACAGTGCTG
>NW_025126821.1:0-1101 GCF_004010195.1 Chiloscyllium plagiosum | reverse complement strand
AGTCAGTAAAACAGATCACATCAAATATATCTCGAGCAACATTATGAGAACCCCAGCTTTTAGCTGGTCGAAACAGAGCTTCCACTTCCAGCGTCAAGTGCCCAGCGCTGCGAATGGAAGCTAATCTAAAAATCCTGAAGATCGCGAAGCATGGTAAAATGCATTCAGCTTACTTTAGTTGTTCCAGTTTTGAAAAGGATAAAGAACCAAACACTCACAAGTTGCTGAATTAATTGACTTGAAGCAGATTGCTTGATGTTTTCAACTGCGCTTTATTAAGAAACATACAGCGCTTAAAGCCAAAGTACATCCATGCTTCCTTCGTTGAAAACAAAGATTGCTTCACTTTCTAAGCAAAATCCGCCTGCCTTTTTTAGAACCTGACAATACATGCACATTATATTGACGGTAGGCATGCGAATCTTACCTACTACAGTCCATGTCAATCCATTGTATCGAAAACCCCTGAATATCATCGTCTATGTTCATCAACATTACGACAATGCGTTGTCAATTTTGTTCTCTCAACCTGCCGTTTGTATAATTTTCAAATAGTATGTTTACAATTGTAAGCTCCGAGTTTATATCCTTGTATGTTTACCTTTTCTTTCACCAAAACGTTAAGGGATAGAATCAGTCATAAATCACTAATTGTCTCCCACACAATACTGGCGAAGTAAATTTTGAAATTTTGAAACATCTACACAAAATTCAAGATGTTCCTCTCAATTGTAGAATATTTCTCTTAATGATGATTTATTTTTCCTCAAAAAATATCCAGTAGGTCTTGCTTCTCATCATCCTCATTCGAGGTATCGCCATGACACCAATATCACTCATGTGAATAGCAAATTTGAATGGCTTTGCTCAATTAAGTATGGCTAACATTGGGTCAATGTTAACTGTAGCTTTCACAGCTTTGAATGCATTATCATATTCCTCACTTTTTCAAACAGTCGGTCGGTAGAACAACCAGACATCTAATCTTCAGTCCAAACTTCGGATATTAAATCAGTCATTCCCAGAAATCGTGGTGTTTTCCGCTTCATCAATGATCCTGGAAACTCTCAGTTATGTTTCTTCTCAAATCCCGTGGTGTCA
>NW_025126820.1:0-1101 GCF_004010195.1 Chiloscyllium plagiosum | reverse complement strand
CCTAAAACCCTTACACTCACTGAGTCACTATCACCCTGACCCGCTCACACTTACTGCATCACTGTCACACTGACAACCTCATACTTACTGCGACACTATCCCCCATCCCCCACACGCTTACTTCATCACTACCATCCTGACCCCTCACAATTACTGCGTCACTACCAGCCTCTTCCTCTCAAACTTACTGCATCACTATCACGCTGACACCCTCACACTTACTGGGCCACTATCACCCTGACTCCTCACACTTACTGCGTCACTATCACGCTGATGAACTCACACTTACTGCGTCACTATCGCCCTAACCCCCTCACACTTACTGCAAAACTATCACCCTGAGCCCAAACACTTACTGGACCACGATCACCCTGACCTCCTCACAGTTGCTGCATCAATGTCACCCAGTTCCCCACACCCTTACTTTGTCACTATCACACTGATCCCCTCACAATTACTGTGCCACTGTCACCCTGACCTTTCACACTTACTATGTCACTATCACCCTTACTTCATCACTACCATCCTGACTCCTCACACTTACTGCGTCACTATCACGCTGATGAACTCACACTTACTGCGTCACTATCGCCCTAACCCCCTCACACTTACTGCAACACTATCACCCTGACCTCCTCACAGTTGCTGCATCAATGTCACCCAGTTCCCCACACACTTACTATGTCACTATCACACTGATCCCCTCACAATTACTGTGCCACTGTCACCCTGACCTTTCACACTTACTATGTCACTATCACCCTGACCCCTCACACTTCCTGGGCCACTATCACCCTGACCCACTCGCACTTACTGTGTCACGATCGCCCTAACCCCGTCACAGTTACTGGGTCACTATCACCCTGACCCCCTCACACTTACTGCGTCACTATCACCCTGACCCCCTCACACTTACTGTGTCACTATCGCCCTAAACCCCTCCCACTTACTGTGTCACTATCACCCTGACTACCTCACACTTACTGTGTCACTATCGCCCTAAACCCCTCCCACTTACTGCGTCACTATCACCCTGACCACCTCACACTTACTGTGTCACTATCACCCTGACTGCCTCACACTTACTGGGCCACTATCACC
>NW_025126819.1:0-1101 GCF_004010195.1 Chiloscyllium plagiosum | reverse complement strand
CCAGGTTTTAACCTGTAACTCCTCACCTGCCAACAATCTGGGACCATGTGGACTACGTGGACTGCAGTTCAAGAAGATAATCCATCGATTTCTACATAGGGAATTGGAGATTGACAGTATCTGCCAGACTTGCTCATGAAAGCGCTGGGAAGTGGGGTGAACTAGTCTGCTCAGGGAACCAGCATCGGCACGATGCGCCAAATTAACTTCTGTTGGAATCATTCGGTAATTGAGACTAAAATTAAAGGAAAAAAAAACTCACACCGGTGTCCATAGATCTGTTTCTGTATCCAACACTCAGTAAGAAAGCAGCTAATCATTGGAGCATCTGTACATTTAGACTCAGTGCTGTGAGAAACACCTGCAAGAAAATAATAGCAAAATACTGCAGCAGTTGAAATATTTAATAAAAACAATCTATGCTGAAATAACATCGCTGGTCGGGTTGTATGTGCAGGGAAAGAAGGTAGATGAATGTTTTAGCGTGCGCAGACAGACATCAGGAAATAAAATAATGAAACAAATTTTATTGATCCTTTTGATCTGAGAAGCAAAAGGAAAATGGTGCTGATTTGTGACAGTCAAAGGATCTGGGGGTGGTAATTGGTGGATAAATCATAAAGACACAGTCGACAGGAGTTATGGTAAAATAACAAAAAGGGGTATCTAAAATTCATCACTGTCAATCCAGGTAAGAAATTCAGAAGACACAAATATACCTCACTGTAAATGCAGTTTCGTAAACCCATCTCTACCAGTCCAGGAGAGAAATTCACAATCATTATGTGAAGGTCACAGTCTTGTTCCATGTACTGTGCTGTCCGGTAAAGTTGGCAGACGTTATCCCAATTCCAAATGGCACTCTGTCAGCGCCTCGTAACACCGGATCCATTGCTCACGTCACCTGAACATGCTTAAGAGAGGATAAAGCAAACATGACTGACAAGAGAAGTCAGGAAGAGCACAGAAATAAAAGAAAAAACTTACCATCTGATGTAGATTAGTGAAACCTAGAGCATTTGGAAGGGTTCAATAATGAGCAGAGAACAACTGAAATGGCAAGATGAATTATTAATATTTAGTACGTAAGCGAGTGAACTT
>NW_025126818.1:0-1101 GCF_004010195.1 Chiloscyllium plagiosum | reverse complement strand
TCACACAGAGCCAGACTGAGACTGTCACACAGAACCGGCTAAGACTGTGACACAGAGCTGGACTGAGACTGTCACACAGAGCCGGACCGAAACCGTCACTCAGAGCCAGGCTGAGACTGTCACACAGAGCCGGGCTGAGACCG
This sequence comes from Chiloscyllium plagiosum, assembly GCF_004010195.1. Taxonomy (NCBI): domain Eukaryota; kingdom Metazoa; phylum Chordata; class Chondrichthyes; order Orectolobiformes; family Hemiscylliidae; genus Chiloscyllium; species Chiloscyllium plagiosum. The sequence goes on along the minus strand of NW_025126818.1, from coordinate 958 downwards.
TCACACAGAGCCGGGCTGAGACTGTAACACTGAGCCAGACTAAGTCTGCAACACAGAGCTGAGCTGAGACTGTCACACAGAACCGGGCTGTGACTGTCACACCGAGCCGGACTGAGACTGTCACACAGAGCCAGACTGAGACTGTCACACACAGTCGGGCTGAGACTGTCACACAGAGCCAGACTGAGACTGTCTCACAGAACCGGGCTGAGACTGTCACACAGAGCCAGACTGAGACTGTCACATAGAACCGGGCTGAGACTGTCGCACACAACCAGACTGAGACTGTAACACTGAGCTGGGCTGAGATTGTCGCACAGAGCCAGACTGAGATTGTCACACAGAACAGGGCTGAGCTGGTCACACAGGACCGGGCTGAGATCGTCACAAAGAGTCTGGCTGAAACTGTCACACAGAGCCGGGCTGAGACTGTGACACAGAGCTGGGCTGAGTCTGTCACACAGAGCTGGGCTGAGACTGTCACACAGAGCCGGGCAGAGACTGCCACACAGAGCTGGGCTGAGACTGTCACACGGAGCCGGGCTGAGACTGTCACATCGCGCCAGACTGAGACTGTAACACGGATCTGGTCTGAGACTGTAACACAGAGCTGGGCTGAGACTGTCACACAGAGCCGGGCTGAGACTGTCACACAGTGCCAAGCTGAGACTGTCACACAGAGCCGGGCTGAGACTGTCACACAGAGCCGGGCTGAGACTGTGACACAGAGCTGGGCTGAGTCTGTCACACAGAGCTGGGCTGAGACTGTCACACAGAGCTGGGCTGAGACTGTCACACACAGTCGGGCTGAGACTGTCACACAGAGCCGGGCTGAGACTGTCACACGGAGCCGGGCTGAGACTGTCACATCGCGCCAGACTGAGACTGTAACACGGATCTGGTCTGAGACTGTAACACAGAGTCAGGCTGAGACTGTCACACAGAGTCAGGCTGAGAC
>NW_025126817.1:0-1101 GCF_004010195.1 Chiloscyllium plagiosum | reverse complement strand
TAAATACCAATGCAAAATATTCATTTAGTATCTACCCCATTTTCTGCGGCCCCACACGAAGACCGCTTTGCTGATCTTTGAGGGGCCCTATTCTCTCCCGAGTTACCCTTTTGTCCTCAATATATTTGTAAAAACCCTTTGGATTCTCCTTAATTCTATTTGTCAAAGCTATCTCATGTCCCCATTTTTCCCTCCTGATTTCCCTCTTAAGTATATCCTACTTTCTTTATACTCTTCTAAGGATTCACTCGATCTATCCTGTCTATACCTGACATATGCTTCCTTCTTTTTCTTAACCAAACCCTCAGTTTCTTTAGTTATCCAGCATTCCCTATCCCTACCAGCTTTCCCTTTCACTCTGACAGGAATATACTTTCTCTGGATTCTCGTTATCTCATTTTTGAAGGATTCCCATTTTCCAGCCGTCCCTTTTCCTGAGAACATCTGCCCCAAATTAGCTTTTTAAAGTTCTTGCCTTTTACCATCAAAATTGGCCTTTCTCCAATTTAGAATTTCAACTTTTGATCTGGTCTATCTTTTTCCATCATTATTTTAAAACTAATACAATTATGGTCGCTGGGCCCAAAGTGGTTCCCCACTGACACCTCAGTTACCTGCCCTGCCTTATTTCCCCAAGAGTAGGTTAAGTTTTGCTCCTTCTCTCGTAGGTACATCCACATACTGAATCAGAAAAATTGCCTTGTATGCACTGAACAAATTCCTCTCCATCTAAACCCTTAACACTATGGCAGTCCCAGTCTATGTTTGGAAAGTTACACTCCCCTACCATAACCACCCTATTATTCTTGCAGATAGCTGAGATCTCCTTACAAGTTTGTTTCTCAATTTTACACTGGCTATTAGGGTATCTATAATACAATCCCAATAAGATGATCATCCCTTATTTGTCAGTTCCACCCAAATAATTTGCCTGGCTGTATTTCCGGGAATATCCTCCCTCAGTACAGCTGTAATGCTATCCCTTATCAAAAATGCCACTCCCCCTCCTTTCTTGCCATCCTTTCTATCCTTCCGAAACCATTTGTATCCTGGAACATTAAGCTGCCAGTCTGTCCATATCTGAGCCATGTTTCTGTAATT
>NW_025126816.1:0-1101 GCF_004010195.1 Chiloscyllium plagiosum | reverse complement strand
AGAGATAAGGGAAACGGAGTTTAATGAGGAAAATTGTGACGTGATGCACTTTGGAACGACGAAACAGAATAAAGTGCATTGGGCAAATGGTAAGGTTCTTGGTAGTGTCGATGAGCAGAGAGATCTCGGTGTCCACGTGCATAGATTCCGCAAAGTTGTCACCAAAGTTGATAGGGCTGTTAAGAAGGCATATGGTATCTTATCTTTTATTAGTGGAGGGATCGAGTTTCGGAATCATGAGATCGTGCTGCAGCTGGATAGAACTCTGATGCGGCCACAGTTGGGTTATTGCATGAAGTTCTGGTTTACACATTCTCGGAAGGATGTGGAAGCTTTGGAAAGGGTTCAGAGGACATTTACTAGGATGTTGCCTGGTATGGAGGGAAAGTCTGACAGAAACGGTTGAGGGACTTGAGGCTGATGTCGTTAGAGAGAAGAAGTTTGAGAGGTGACGTAATTGAGACATATAAGCATATCAGAGGTTTAGATCAGTTGGACAGTGATAGCCTTTTTCCTCAGATGGTGATGGCTTGCACGAGGGGACATAGCTGTAAATTGAGGAGTAATGGATATGTGACAGTTATCAGATATAGTTTCTTTACTCAGAAAGTAGTAGGGCCTTGGAAAGCACTGCCTGCAATAGTAGTAGACTCGCCAGCTTTATGAGTTTAAATGGTCATTGTATAAACATATAAGCAAGAATGGAATTTTGTGAAACCAATCTGAAGCCTATCTAACCTACAAGTCGGCAGAACATCGAGGGTCTAACGGCCTTTGTTGTGCTGTGATGTTTTGTATTTTCTGTTCTATGTTTCTGGTGGAGGCTGAATCAGACTGTTCACAACCATGGAGGAATATTTCAACCCACGGTGAGATTCTAACCACACACCCACCATCACTACAAAGATCACGTACACTTGAATCTCAGTAACATCTCAGTTCGTCTGATGCTGAAACTCCCATTCAGTCTTTTGTTCCCTCTCGAATTAACTCCACAAGCACGCTCCCAGCTGTCCTCCCACATTCTACCTCCCTGTAATCATGAGATCACCCAAAAGTCTGCTGCGTGTGTGTGTGCTGTTCACCCTGTGCTCATTAATA
>NW_025126815.1:0-1101 GCF_004010195.1 Chiloscyllium plagiosum | reverse complement strand
TTGGTCGGAGTAACCGGAATGCAAAGTACTGGGCGAATGATAAGTTTCTTCGTCGTGTAGATGAGCAGAGAGATCTCGTCGTCCAGGTACAAAGATCCTTGAAAGTTGCCACCCAGTTTGACAGGATTGTTGAGAAGGCATACTGTGATTTAGCTTTTATTGATGGATGGATCGTCTTCTGGAACCATGAGGTTGTGCTTCAGCTGTGCAAAACTTTGGTGCGGCTGCACTTGAAGTATTGTGGACAGTTCTGGTCACCGCATTACAAGAATGTGGAAGCTTTGGAAAGGGTGCAGAGGAGGTTTACTAGGATGTTGCCTGGTATGGAGGGAAGGTCTAACAATGAAAGGCTGAGGGACGTGATGCTTTTTCGTTGGAGAGAAGAAGGTTGAGAAGTTACTTAATAGAGACATATTAGATGACCAGACGGTTAGATAGCGTGGACAGGGAGAGCCTTTTTCCAAGTATAGTGACAGCAAGGACGATGGGGCATACCTTTAAATTGAGGGGTGATAGATATAGGACAGTTGTTAGCAGTAGTTTCTTTACTCACAGAGTAGTAAGGGTATGGAACACTTTGCCTGCAACGGTAAGAGATTCGCTAACTTTAAGTACATTTAAGTCGTCATTGGACAAGCATATGGACGTACATGGAATAGTGCAGGTTAGATAGGCTTCAGATTGGTATGACAGGTCGGCGCAACATCGAGGGCTGAAGGGCCTGTACTGCGTTGTAATGTTCAATGTTCTATGTATTATATCATTCTGCATTTCATTATTTATTCTGTTTTACTTCTGAAAAAGGAATGGGGCTGTTTGATGGAACAGTGGAACGGTGTCGAGGTTTTCTTTTACTTTGAATGTAACCAAGTCCTGTATCTGCATTCAGGGAATCTCGTTTTTAGGCGAATACGCCAAAGGTTTTCTTAGTACTAAACACCGAGTTGCACTGACCCTAGAGGTTCAATCAGAACAATGAAGAATAAATTATACTCTGATTTTAATTTGTGCAGATATGCTCTGGGAGTGTTTTTGTTTAAAATTGTGTAAGGTGGGAAGTGATTTGCGCTATATTTTATTTGAATTTGACGTTCATTGAGT
>NW_025126814.1:0-1101 GCF_004010195.1 Chiloscyllium plagiosum | reverse complement strand
CTTCTATGTTCTATGTTCTATGTTCTATGAATTGGGGAAAGTGTTCAGGAGCGTGTGAGGGCGGCTGCGTGTGAATTGGTGCAGGATCAAGTTTTGGGTTTTCAGAAGTGGCCACAACGTGGCGACGGCACAATGGATGGGGAAGGCGCCAAACGAATGTAGAATGCGATTATACCCAACATCACCCTCAACCTTATGTTCCCCCCACCACCACCTTTGTATGGAGCTACATCAAGCTCTGCATAGACGCTCAGTCCACAAACACCAAGTGTCACTGCGCACTGAGATTCTACCAGTTCCCAGTGTTGGGAAGGATGCGACTGGCCACGTTGCCATGCAACATTCCAAATAGTGTCACAGAATCATGGGGCTGATCAGTACGCTTCGGTCCCACTCGTCTATTAAGACCAAATATCCTCAATTAATCCAGTTCCATTTGCTCGCATTTCCCCCATTTCCTTCCAAACTCTTCCAATTGAAATATCTATCCTGCTGCCTTTTAAAAGTAACAGTGCACACATCCACCAATTCCCCTGGCAGCGCATTTCATACACACACCAGAATCTGCGTGAACATTTTGTCCATTAGATCTCTTCCAAATCTTTCACCTCTCCTTAAACCTATGCCCTCCAGTTCTGGAATCCCCCACACAGGGGAAAAGTCCACAGCTCTTCACCCTCTCCATGCCCCTCTTAATTTTAAAAATCTTCTGTTAGGTTACCCCTCAGCCTCCGATGCTCCAGAGGAAATAGCCCCAGTCAATTCAGCCTCTCCCTACAGCTCAAACCCTCCAACACTGGCAACATCCTCATAATTCTTCTCAGAACACTTTCAAATTTCACAGCATCGTTCCTACATCAGGAAGACCAGAAGTGAACACAGCATTCTAAACGTGGCCTAACCAATGTCCTGCGCAGCCAAACCATTACCTTCCAAATCCTATTCTCAATGTTCTGACCAAGACAGGAAAGCATTCCAAATGTCTTCTTCACTATCCTGTCTACCTGCAACTCCACTATGAAGTAACTATGAACCTGTACTCCAAACTCCCTTTGTTCAGCAACACAGCATAGGACCACTCCATAAAGTGTACAAGTCCTG
>NW_025126813.1:0-1101 GCF_004010195.1 Chiloscyllium plagiosum | reverse complement strand
CCCCCACCTTATCCCAGAACCAATCGCCAACTTGGCACCAACCACTTGACCTGTCCGAGCTGCCCATCTTTCTTCCCACATATCCGCTGCAACTTCTCTCATACCTACGTTCTTCACATCCACCTTCATCTACCTATCACAGTCTCAGCTACATTACCCCCAGCCACACTCCCCGCCATTTATCTCTCAGCTAGTCAACCTACAAACCTCATTCCTGATACAGGCTTATGATCAAAACATCGATTACGCTGCTCCTCGAATGTTGTCTGACATGCTGTGGTTTTCCCGCACCACACTTGCGAATCAGTCACATTACTGGCCACACCAATGTTTAAATGTTTTAATGCTGATACCAAGTTCAAAGTCTCCTTCTCAATTGCTGTATATTTCTGTGGATGAATTTTCAATTTCCTGGAGAAACATGCAATAGGTCTTTCTATCTTCTAGTTGTCGTCTTGTAAAAGTACAGTACTTACAACCACATCACTCACACCTATAGTCACCTTCAAATACTTCACATAATTAGGTGTGGCTAATACAGCGGCAGTGAGTAACACAGCTTGCAGGCTGTCAAATGCTTTCTGACGTGCCGTTTAATGAAATTTCCTGCATTACATCAATAATTCCGTGAGTGGAGCAACCACACTTTTATATTTCGGAATCAATTTCCAACATAAAACCCTTAATTCCAGCAATCACTTTTTGTATAGGGTATCGGAATCACCGCAATAATCTGTGTTTTCACATTCCGTGAGGTCCAATAACATGACCCACGTACGTGACTTTGGCTTTGGCGAATTCACTCTTAGCCAGGTTTATCGCCAAGCCTCTCTCCTGAAGCCATTAGAACAATTTGCTGAATTCTGCAACACTGCTAACTGACAAAAAAGTAACTACTGCATTTTCTGCTTTAGTTCATGGATCTCTGCACATCGGAGTGCGTCTAGGAAAAAAATAACAAACAGTGACATCCACAGCTGACCATGGAGGAACCTGTTTCGGATACTCACAACACAGATAAAATAAGTTATAGTTTTTAACATGTCACCTTACTTTATGTTTACAGTGGCAGCTAGAAGTAGTGAGTTTTTTTTCTTGATT
>NW_025126812.1:0-1101 GCF_004010195.1 Chiloscyllium plagiosum | reverse complement strand
ATGGTGTCGATGTTCCTTTGCATTTGATGGTGTTGGTGTTCTTATGCATCTGTAGGTGTTGGTGCTCCTATGCATCTGATGGAGTGGGTGCTCCTATGCATCTGTATGTGTTCGTGTCCCTATGCATCTATCGGTGTTGGTGTTCCTATGCATCTGTAGGTGTTGGTGTTCCGATGCATCTGATGGTGTTGGTATTCCTGTGCATCTGATGGTGTTGGTGTTCCTATGCATCTGATGGTGTTGGCGCTCCTATGCATCTGTAGGTGTTGGTGTTCCTATGCATCTGATGGTGTTGGTTCATCTATGCATCTGATGGTGTTGGTGTTCCTATGCCGCTATATGTGTTGGTGTTCCTATGCATCTGATGGTGTTGGTGCTCCTATGCATCTGATGGTGTTGGTGTTCCTATGCATCTATAGGTGTTGGTGTTCATGTGCATCTGATGGTGTTGGTGTTCCTATACATTTATAGTTGTTGGTGTTCCTATGCATCTGATGGTGTTGGAATTCCTATGCATCTGATGGTGTTGGTGCTCCTATGCCTCTGTAGGAGTTGGTGTTCCAATGCATCTGATGGTGTTGGTTCTCCTATGCATCTGATGGTGATGGTGTTCCTATGCATATATAGGTGTTGGTGTTCCTATGCATCTGATGGTATTGGTGCTCCGATGCATCCGATGGTGTTGGTGTTCCTATGCATCTGAAGGTGGTGGTGTTCCTCTGCATCTACAGGTGTTGGTGTTCCTATGCATCTGTAGGTGTTGGTGTTCCTATGCATCTGATGGTGTTGGTGTTCCGATGCATCTGTTGGTGTTGGTGCTCCTATGCATCTGTAGATGTTGGTGTTCCTACGCATCTATAGGTGTTTGCGTTCCTATGCATCTGATGATGTTGGTGCTCCTATGCATCTGATGGTGTTGGTGCTCCTATGCATCTATAAGTGTTGGTGTTCGTATGCATCTGTAGGTGTTGGTGTTCCTATGCATCTGATGGTGTTGGTGTTAGAACATAGAACATAGAACAATACAGCACAGAACAGGCCCTTCGGCGCACGATGTTGTGCCGAACGTCTAACCTAGTTTAAGTACCCATCCATGTACCT
>NW_025126811.1:0-1101 GCF_004010195.1 Chiloscyllium plagiosum | reverse complement strand
AGTGGATCAGCCATGATGGTATACAATGGCACAGGAAGATTGACTGCCCCAATTACCTCATCCTGTTCCTTATGTGCTCATATCTTGTAACTGGAAAGTTAATGGTTGTAATTTTCCTGAATGTTGCAGTCAGTGAGCGCAAAGTATTTTGTGTATCATCTCTGAGCGATGTCTGTGGGCCGTATTCACAGTGAATCTGGGTCCACTACATGACCAACAAATCAAGCACAAGTTGCAGAGAGGAGGCTCTCTGTAAAGAGACCAGAGACGTCTTTCGAACCTCGAACATTTTCCAAACCACACCAAACTGTGTGCGTCAGTCTGGAGGGACTGAATGATATTATATGTAAATGTGGACCAGGTATTTGGAGCAAGTGGCCTCCATCTGCTCCCGTGCTGGGCTGAATAGAACATTGGAACATTTTAGTGAGGAGCAGGAGTGGGTTATTAACTACTTTGCCCCTTCTCTAACGGCACTAAGTTCGTGGTTGATCTGGTTGTGGTCTTAGAAGCACTTTTATGTATGCACCATTTTCCTTCATTCAATTCTCTGTTCAATGCAAACACCGAGGCATCACGAACTTCTGGGAAAAAGGAATTCCCACTTGTACAGCACTTTCAGAATTTCTCATTCTTGTTCCATTCAATGTTACAGGGTCACCGATTCCTTTTGCAGTCACACACCTCCACTGGTTAAAACAAATTTCAAAGTTGAGTGATAAGGCCATTAATATAAGTGTCAGCTTGTCTCATCTTCTAGAAAAATGTCACAAACACACAAACGTGCAGCTGCATGCACACATGCACACACACATTTTAAGACAAAACAGAAAAATGAAAACTTTCCAGACTTTCATAATGGCTGAACTCGTTACAAATGGAAAGATGACAGAATGTCCCAAAAGTTATTCTGTCCTCTGAAGTTCTTCCGCTCACACAAGTAGCTGGTAATGGGATATCTACCCGGAACTGTTGGATTTGGTTCAATTCGCTTTGCGTCAGATAGTGGAAAGATGCCAAAGAATCTTTCATCAGGAAACCTCCACGATTGGTAAAGAAGACGCAGGTTTTTTTTTCTCTTGTCAGGCGGAACAAAACGAG
>NW_025126810.1:0-1101 GCF_004010195.1 Chiloscyllium plagiosum | reverse complement strand
GAGATGTCAGGGGTAGGTTCTTTACCCAGAGAGCGGTGGTGGCATGGAATGCGCTGCCTGTGGAGTGGCAGAGTCAGAATCATTGGCGAACTTTAAGTGGCAATTGGATAGGTACATGTATGGGTGCTTAAGCTTGGACAAATGTTCGGCACAACATCGTGGGCTGAAGGGCCTGTTCTGTGATGTATTGTTCTATGTTCTATGAACTATGTTAACCCAACCTCCACTCCCGGCACCTTCCCCTGCAAACGCAAGAAATGCAAAACGTGCGCCCACACCTCCCCCCTTACTTCCCTCCAAGGCCCCACGGGACACTTCCATATCCGCCACAAAGAAACCTGCACCTCCAAACACATCATCCATTGCATCTGCTGTACCCGATATGGCCTGCTCTATATTGGGGAGACAGGCCGCCTATTTGCGGAACGTTTCAGAGAACACCTCTGGGACATCCGAACCAACGAACCCAACCACCCCGTAGCCCAACACTTTAACTCCCCCTCCCACTCCACCAGGGACATGCAGGTCCTTGGAATGCTCCATTGCCAGACCATGGCAACACGACGGTTGGAGGAAGAGCGCCTCATCTTCTGCCTGGTAACCCTCCAACCACAAGGGATGAAGTCAGATTTCTCCAGTTTCCTCATTTCCCCTCCCCCCACCTTGTCTCAGTCAAATCCATCGAACTCAGCACCGCCTTCCTAACCTGCAATCTTCTTCCAGACCTCTCCACCCCACCCCACTCCGGCCTATCACCCTCACCTTGACCTCCCTCCACCTATCGCATTTCCAACGCCCCTCCCACAAGTCCTTCCTCCCTACGTTTTATCTTAGCCTGCTGGACACACTTTCCTCATTCTTCAAGAAGGGCCTATGTCCGAAGCGTCGATTCCCCTGTTCCTTGGATGCTGCCTGACCTCCTGCGCTTTTCCAGCAACACATTTTCAGCTCTGATCTCCAGCATCTGCAGCCCTCACTTTCTCCACTCCAAAATATACTCAATGAGCTGGACTCAACAGCCCTCTGCAGCAGTGAATTCCATAGATTCACCGCTGTCTGGCTGAAGAAGTTTCTCCTTATCTTTGTTCGAAAAGGTCTTCT
>NW_025126809.1:0-1101 GCF_004010195.1 Chiloscyllium plagiosum | reverse complement strand
TAACCCTAACCCTAACCCTAACACTAACCCTAACCCTATCGCGGGCCTAACCCTAACCCTAACCCTAACCATAACCCTAACCCTAACCCTAACCCTAACCCTAACCCTATCGCAGGTTATTTCACAATACAATGGGATATTGATCAGATGGGCTAATGGGCTGAGGACTGGCAGATAGGATTTAATTTAGATAAATTAGGTTAGGATATTTGGTTGTCATCGACAGGTTGGACCGAAGAAGTGATTGATGTCAGCTGCCGACCAATGCATAGGCAGGTGAGTAACCCTAACCCTAACCCTATCGCAGGTTATTTCACAATACAATGGGATATTGATCAGATGGGCTAATGGGCTGAGGACTGGCAGATAGGATTTAATTTAGATAAATTAGGTTAGGATATTTGGTTGTCATCGACAGGTTGGACCGAAGAAGTGATTGATGTCAGCTGCCGACCAATGCATAGGCAGGTGAGGAGCTGGAGGACCTGGCGGGGCAGTTGGTCCTCCGACCAATTAGCGAATGAGCGCAGGACTAGACTATACCACGTGATCATCCTCGCGGTGGGCGCAGATGTTCGGAGTGTGTGCGCGCGGAGGGCTGTCGGCAAGGAAAGAAATAAACAGCAGGAAGCGGGAGGGAAATGGTGTTGGTATGGTCTGAGAGGTTTTACAATCATTTGGTACACATCGGAAAATACAAATTTGAAACTTACAGTCCCGTTTTTGCAGCACACGGGAAAATGCCTCGTTGTGTAATCGGGAGAAAGTGAGGGCTGCAGATGCTGGAGATCAGAGCTGAAAATGTGTTGCTGGAAAAGCGCAGCAGGTCAGGCAGCATCCAAGGAACAGGAGAATCGACGTTTCGGGCATAAGCCCTTCTTCAGGAAAGAAGGGCTTATGCCCGAAACATCGATTCTTGTTGAGTAATCGGCCCGAGTGAGCGCCGCCATCTTTATTCGGGGCAATGATTCACTGGACACGTGCGCGGCCGCCAGCTTTGTAGGGGGCAAAGTTCAGAGGGGTGTATGTACAGCCTTCCATGGTAAAAAGAGTCATAGGGCAGGATTTACACTGAGGAGAAAGTGAGGTCTGCAGATGCTG
>NW_025126808.1:0-1101 GCF_004010195.1 Chiloscyllium plagiosum | reverse complement strand
TGGCATTTTCCAATTCCTATTTCTTATGGTTCCCAAGCCCTTGCCTCTGAAACAGGGTCCTGGCTTCAGTATGTGCCATTACTGAGAGTGCTGATGTTCCCTTGTGTAATATCAACAACTCAGCAGCCTCTGAAACCTGTTGACCCTTTGTTACATCAAAACTCAATAAGCCACTGTGTTCAGGGGAGGCGATGGCCGACTTTATTATCACCAAACTATTCACCCAGGTAATGTTCTGGGGACCTGGGTTCAAAACCTGCCACGGCAAATGGTGGTATCTGATTTCAATATAAATCTGGAATTAAGAGTCTAATGATGAAATCGTTGTAGTTTGTTGTAAAAACGTATATGGCTTCCTGCTGTCCGAACCTGATCTGATCTACATGTGATTTCAGATCCACTGTCAGCTGTTTGAATCTTCACTGCCCTTTCAGTCAATTCTTAAAGCTCACCTTTTTTAACTATTATGTTGCTAGAATGATTTATAGACGGCATAGGCTGGGACATTTTTTCACTGGAGTGTAGAAGGTTGAGGGTGGAGGTTATGGAGATTTATGAAGTCATGAGGGACAAGTATAAGTTGAATAACCAGTGTCTTTTCCCGAAGGGTAGGGGAGTTCAAAATTTGGGAGTTTATTTTTAAGATGAGAGGGAGAAGATTTAAAAAGGACTGAGGGGCAACGTTTTTTACATTGAAGGTGGTTCGTGTGTGGAATGAACTGTCAGAGGAAGTGGTGGATGCAGGTAATGTTGCAATGTTTAAAGTTGTTTGGATAAGTACACGAGTAAGAAAGGTTGGAAGGCACATGAGTCAAACACAGGCAGGTGGGTTGAATATCCCCCAGATATTCAAAGGGACAGCCCGTCAGAGGGGGGTAGGGCCACACCTATCGTTGTTGTGTGGCATGTGTGACAGCTGCAACAAGACGTCCCAACTCCTGTGCTCAATGCTCTGAACAATGAAACCAGGCATGCTAAAAGCCTTCTTTACCACCCGTCTACCCACGACTCCATTTTCTAGGAGCTAATAACCCGCAACCCGAGATCTGTTGGTTCAAAATACTGCAAATGAAATAGATTTGGTGCTTGTTGGTAGACGTT
>NW_025126807.1:0-1101 GCF_004010195.1 Chiloscyllium plagiosum | reverse complement strand
CCCACGGACTGGGAACACACTCTCCCCCAGACATTGGGAACACAATCTACACCAGACACTGGGAACATACTCCCCTGTGGATTGGGAACATACTCTCCCCCAGGGACTGGGAACACACTCCCACATACACTGGGAATGCACTCCCCCAGAGACTGGGAACACACTCCCCCAGACACTGGGAACACTCTCCCCCAGGGACTGCGAACACACTCCCCTATGCACTGGGACCACTCTCCCCCAGACACTGGGAACACACTCCCCCAGGGACTGGAAACACACTCCCCCAGGGACTGGGAACACACTCTCCCCACGGACTGGGAACACACTCCCCCAGACCTGGGAACACTCTCCCTCAGGGACTGGGAACACACTCCCCCAGACACTGGGGACACACTCTCCCCACGGACTGGCAACACACTCCCCCAGACACTGGGAACACTCTCCCTCAGGGACTGGGAACACACGACCCCAGGGACTGGGGACACCCTCTCCCCACGGACTGGGAACACACTCTCCCCCAGACACTGGGAACACAATCTCCCCCAGACACTGGGAATACTCTCCCCCAGGGACTGGGAACACACTCCCACAGGGACTGGGAACACAATCTCCCACAAGGACTGGGAACACACTCTCTCCCAGGGACTGGGAACACAGTCTCCTCCAGACACTGTGAACAGACTCTCTCCCAGACACTGGGAATACTCTCCCCCAGACATTGGGAACACACTCTCCCCACGGACTGGGAACACGCTCCCCCAGACACTGGGAACACACACCCCAGACACTGGGAACACACTCCCCCAGACACTGGGAACACACTCCCCCAGGGACTGGGAACACTCTCCTCCAGGGACTGGGAAAACACTCCCCCAGGCACTGGGAACACACTCTCCCCACGGACTGGGAACACTCTCCCCCAGACACTGGGAACACTCTCCCTCAGGGACTGGGAACACACTCTCCCCCAGACACTGGGAACACACTCTCCCCCAGTCACTGGGAACACACTCCCCCGTGGCCTGGGAACACACTACCCCAGGGACTGGGAACACACTCTCCCCCAGTCACTGGGAACACACTCTCCCCCAGACACTGGGA
>NW_025126806.1:0-1101 GCF_004010195.1 Chiloscyllium plagiosum | reverse complement strand
CTGTTTGAATTCATGTATCGCTGGACATCAGAGAGCGCCTGGGAAAATTAACAAACAGTGAAATTCACAACTGATCTTGGAGAAGCTGTTGGGCCAAGTTCACAGCACAGAATCAGATTAGTGAATTTTTAAGTGTAGCCTACAGAAAGCCTGCAGTAGTGAGTAGAGTGGATTCTTTCTTGATTATATGTTTTTTGAGATACGTCTCTTGATTACACTTCAAATATAAGCCATAACTATAAATTTAACCTGGGGCAGTGTTTTGTAAAGGAATAAGATGGTGTTATTTTCTGAGGCTGTAGATTGTGAAGGAGCAAAAATGGCAGTGATGGGCGCTTCTTGTCAGATGTGGGAGTTTAAAGAGAGTTTAAGGGTTACTGCAGATTATATCTGCCATAAATGCTGTTGGTTGTGAATCTTATCAGATTGAATGGATTGGTTGGAGGAACAGTGAGAAACAATGAGGAATTTGCAACAGCAACATTATATGATGGATGGCAGTTATAGGAAGGGGGACAAGTCTCAGACACAGTCACATAGATGGGCTAACTCCAGAAAAGGTAAGAGAGGTAGACAGCTTGTGAAGGAGTCTTCTGTGGCTATACCCAATTCAAACAAGTATGCTGTTTTGGAAAATGTAGGGGGTGATGGATTCTTAGAGAAGCGTTGCACAAACAGCCAAGTTTCTGGTATTGAGACTGGCTCTAATGCAACGAGGGGTACATCAGGTTCCAAGAGATCAATTGTGTTAGGGGATTTTCTAATCTGAGTTACAGACAGACGTTTCGGTTGCCAGCAGCAAAAAATCAGAATGGTGTGTTGCTTCCCTGGTGCCATGATCAAGGATGTTTCAGAATGTTTTCAAGGGGGAGAGGGGCCAGCAAGAGGTCATTCTGCACATTGAAACCAAAGACATAGGAAGGGAAAAGGTTGAGATTCTGAAGAGACATTACAGAGAGTTAGCAGGAATTTAAAAAGGAGGTCCTCGAGAGTAGTAATATTTGGAATACTCCTGGTGCTATGAGCTAGTGAGGAAAGGAATAGGAGGACAGAGCAGATGAATGCACAGCTGAGGAGCTGGTGTATGGGAGAACGATTCAC
>NW_025126805.1:0-1101 GCF_004010195.1 Chiloscyllium plagiosum | reverse complement strand
ACAGCACGGTGACTCAGTGTTTGACACCACGGTTACTCAGTGTTTGGCAGCACGGTGACACAATGTTTGACCGCACAGTAGCTCAGTGTTTGACAGCGCAGTGACTCAGTGTTTGACAGCACGGTGACTCAGTGTTTGGCAGCATGTTAGCTCAGTGTTTGACAGCACGGTGACTCAGTGTTTGACAGCATGGTAGCTCAGTGTTTGACAGCACGGTGATTCAGTGTTTGACACCACGGTGACTCAGTGTTTGGCAGCACGGTGACACAATGTTTGACCGCACAGTAGCTCAGTGTTTGACAGCACAGTGACTCAGTGTTTGGCAGCACGGTAGCTCAGTGTTTGGCAGCACGGTGACGCAATGTTTGACAGCACGGTAGCTCAGTGTTTGGCAGCACGGTGACTCAGTGTTTGACAGCACGGTGACTCAGTGTTTGACAGCACGGTGACTCAGTGTTTGACACCACGGCGACTCAGTGTTTGACAGCACAGTCATTCAGTGTTTGACAGTACGGTGACTCAGTGTTTGACAGCACGGTGACTCGGTGTTTTTCAGCACGGTGACTCAGTGTTTGACAGCACGGTGACTCAGTGTTTGGCAGCACGGTGACCCAGTGTTTGGCAGCACGGTGACACAATGTTTGACAGCACGGTAGCTCAGTGTTTGGCAGCACGGTAGCTCAGTGTTTTACAGCACAGTGACTCAGTGTTTGGCAGCACGGTGACTCAGTGTGTGGCAGCACGGTGACCCAGTGTTTGGCAGCACGGTAGCTCAGTGTTTGGCAGCAAGGTGACCCAGTGTTTGGCTGCACGGTGACACAATGTTTGACAGCACGGTAGCTCAGTGTTTGGCAGCATGGTAGCACAGTGTTTGGCAGCACGGTGACTCAGTGTTTGACAGCACAGTGACTCAGTGTTTGGCAGCACGGTGACTCAGTGTTTGGCAGCACGGTGACTCAGTGTTTGACAGCACAGTGACTCAGTGTTTTTCAGCACGGCGACTCAGTGTTTGACAGCACGGTGACTCAGTGTTTGACAGCACGGTGACCCAGTGTTTGACAGCACGGCGACTCAGTGTTTTTCAGCACGGCGACTCAGTGT
>NW_025126804.1:0-1101 GCF_004010195.1 Chiloscyllium plagiosum | reverse complement strand
GAGGCGGCGCAGATAGACTGTTCTACATTCTTCTTCATGCCTCCATTGCGCGTAGTACAAAAATGAGATTTTCACGTGATTTTCTCAGCAGTTAGGAGGGAAGCCAAATGTTTCCTATGAAGTTTCAAGAAGACATCTTCTACTTCCGGTAAAACAGTCTGGTGTTCCGTATGGAGGTCAGAAGCTGGTGGGAATGACGAACTGTTTCAGAAGGAGGGTATAGTGCCTGCAGTCAGGGACTGTGAGCAACATGACGTTCATTGCTGTATCTCGTACCAATTGCACATTCATATGGGGAGAGTTCATTGAGGCATGTAAATTATTAGGAATGCCCTATAAGACAGTTGGATGGACTATCTAACTTCAAATAATGGTGATTTTGCTCATGTTAATCTCGTCTTGTGCACATCTTGTGCAATGTTCTCTATCTGCCTTTCTCTGTGTAAGTTTATTTTCTCTGTATGATCTGTATGTCATTGCTTACTATGGTACGCCTGTACCTATCACAGAAAACCTTCTCACTATATATTGGTACACGTGACAATAAATGACATCCATCAATCAATCAAATATCGAATTTCTCACCCTATCAATACCTCTTTCGGAAATAAGTGATCATGTCTCACCCTCAGGTTTCAATGCAAGTGTAACGTCTTCTCTCACAGCATTACAGATTACACAATCAGTTTCTCCACGCTCTCCTCATAGTACCATCATCCGTTTCTGCAGTGAGGACATCGTTCCTTATCAAGGAGATCAAATCAGTGCACAGTGCCTCAATTACGATTTCATCACTACTTTACAATTGCAGGAACATGAATTCACTTAGGTACTTGAAACATCTTACATTGAAGGACAACATACCATTTACTGCTGTCATTACTTAGACAGGTTTGTTAAGGAGTCGTCAGCATGGTTTGTGAGTGGAAGACCATGCCATACAAATTTATTAGAGGTTTTGATAAAGTGAAAAAGAATATTTCCCAGGGCAGGGTGGTAGGATTGGTCTGTATGGATTTCAGTCAGGCCTTTGTCAAGGATCCACATGGTGGACTGCACTGCAGCATAGCTCACATTGAATTGAGGTGGGGCTGGCAAATT
>NW_025126803.1:0-1101 GCF_004010195.1 Chiloscyllium plagiosum | reverse complement strand
GACATTCGTGACGTCTTTCCTGAAGTTCTGTGTACAGTTCTGGTCGCCCAGTCACATTGATGATATTATTAAACAGGAGACATTTCAGAAAAGATTTACCAAGATATTGCTGGGAATGGAGTGTTTAAGTTTTGAGGAGAGCCTCGATAGACTGGGACCTTTTCCACTGCAGCGTAGAAGTTTGTGAACTTATTAACTTATAGAGGGTTATAAATCAATGACGGGTATAGATAATGTTGAATGGCAGGTGTCCTACATTAGGGTGGTGGATTTCAAGACTGGGGTAATTTTAAGATGACAGGAGGAAGCTTAACAGAAGACATAGTGTCATAGAACTGTCCAGCATGGAAACATACCTTTCTATCCAACTCGTCCCTACTGTTCAGACGTCCTGAATTAATGTAGTTCCATTTGCTAGAATTTGGCCCATATTCACGAAACGCTTCCTTTTCATGTGCCCATGAGATGCCTTTTAAATGTTATAATTGTATCAGCCTCCACAACTTCCTCTCACAGCTCGTTACATACACAGCATGCTCTAATTGAGAGCGTTGCTCCTTAGATAGGTTTTAAGTCTTTCCCCTCTCACCATCAACCTATGCCCTCTAGCTTTGGAACGTGCTACCTTGGGGGAAAAAGGCCTTAGCTATTCACGTTATTCATTCCACTTATGACTTTGGAACCTCTCAACCGTTGGTGCTCCAGGTAAAATAATCCCGGCCTACTCAGCTTCTCCATAAATCTCAGAACCCACAACCCTGGCAGTGACTTTGTAAATCTTTTCTGTATCCTTTCAGGTTTCATACATCCTTCCTCTATGATGGAAACCGTAATTGCAGGAAGTATTCAATAGTGGCCTAACCAATGTTCTGTACAATGTTTCTTTGTTGAGCAACACTCCCCAGGAACTTAACTTTAAATGTATCAGCCAAGCCTTGATCTTCCTTTCCAAAATGCAGTACAACACATTTATCTAACTTAAACTCCATCTGCCACTCCTCAGCCCATTGGTTTTCTGGTTAAGGTCCCATTATACTCTGAGATAACATTTTCTCTCTGTCCACTGAGCTTCCAACTTTGGTGTCATCTATAAACGTAATA
>NW_025126802.1:0-1101 GCF_004010195.1 Chiloscyllium plagiosum | reverse complement strand
TGTGAGTGTGATACTGGAGCTGAGTGTGTGAGTGTGCTACCGAAGCTGAGTGTGTGTGTGATACCGGAGCTGAGTGTGTGAGTGCGATACCGGAGCTGAGTGTGTGCGAGTGTGAGTGTGATACCAGAGCTGAGTGTGTGTGTGTGATCCTGAAGCTGCGTGTGTGTTAGTGTGAGTGTGAGTGTGATACTGAAGCTGAATGTGTGAGTGTGATACCGGAGCTGTCTGTGTGAGTGTGAGTGCGATACCGGAGCTCAGTGTGTGTGGGTGTGTGTATGATACTGAAGCTGAGTGTGTGTGAGTGTGAGTGTGATACTGGAGCTGAGTGTGAGAGTGTGATACTGGAGCTGAGTGTGTGAGTGTGTGTTAGTGTGAGTGTGAGTGTAATACTGAAGCTGAGTGTGTGAGTGTGATACTGGAGCTGAGTGTGTGAATGTGAGTGTGATACCGGAGCTGAGTGTGTGAGTGTGAGTGTGATACCGGAGCTGAGTGTGTGTGAGTGTGAGTGCGATACTGGCGTTGAGTGTGTGTGAGCGTGAGTTTGATACTGGAGCTGAGTGTGTGTTAGTGTGAGTGTGATACTGGAGCTGAGTGTGTGAGTGTGATACTGGAGCTGAGTGTGAGAAGTGTATGTGAGTGTGATATCGGAGCTGAGTGTGTTAGAGTGTGATACTGGCACTGAGAGTGTGAGAGTGTGATACTGGAGCTGAGTGTGAGAGTGTGAGTGTGATACTGGAGGTCAGTGTATGTGAGTGTGATATCGGAGCTGAGTGTGTTAGAGTGTGATACTGGCACTGAGAGTGTGAGAGTGTGGTACTGGAGCTGAGAGTGTTTGAGTGTGAGTGCGATACCCGAGCTGAGTGTTTGTGAGTGTGATACTGGCGCTGAGTTTGTGTTTCTGTGAGTGTGACACTGGAGCTGAGTATGTGTGAGAGTGTGAGTGTGATACTGGTGTTGAGTGTGTATGAGTGGGACTGCGATACCGGAGCTAAGTGTGAGTGTGATACTGGAGCTGAGTGTGTGTTTTTGTGAGTGTGATACCACAGCTGAGTGTGTGTGGGAGTTTGATTCAGGAGCTGAGTGTGAGTGTGATACTGGAGC
>NW_025126801.1:0-1101 GCF_004010195.1 Chiloscyllium plagiosum | reverse complement strand
CTGATATTACGCTCACCAGATTATAGTTCACTTGTAGAGCAAACATTAGTTGCATTGACATGGTGGAAGGTTTAGCAGCCTCTTTAATGTTTTCTAAATAAATCTTTTTTTATTTCGGCACATCAACATTTGGAAAGATGCAACGCTGCTAAGGCTGAATGTTTCAACGAGAGATAAAATTTGATATCTTCAAAAACAATGAGGGGAGACGCAGTTATTTTTTCGAATGCTTTGAAATATCGGTTCTCACCTGAAAAACGTTACTTACCTCAAGCGAAAGCTTTACATAGGAAGAGGCAAACATCTAGACGCTCAGCAGAATGATGGAAAACATGATTGTTTAGAATAGGCTTGTCCATCAGATAGCCATGTGGCTGGAATGACATTTGCCAAGATGTCTTATTTGTTTTTTGTCAACCTGCTTGAAAATATTGCAGCAAGCCTCTGTAGTCAACAAGTCGCTGGATTGTAGACTTCTCTCCCAGACGTAGAGACGTCTGTCCCACTAGACCTAAGAACAATTTGACGTAATTTTCATGCTGTCCATTTCCAAGGTTCTTAAACAGCAGCTAACATCCATTCCAAATACAGATGAAAGATTCTGCAAGGACATTCTCTTTCACTCAGGACAATTTCTCTCCTGTGATCCTCGCAGTAGGAGCAAACTCAATTGTGAGAGAGAAACTGCCTCAGTCTGGAAACATTTTAAGCCAATATGAACTTCAGAAACTTCATTCAGACTGAGACTTGGGCAGAAGAAGCGCAGTGCTTGTGATGCCTTGCATGAGAGCTGAATATGGTAGAAGTTTGCAAGGGTCAGGATGTCACCCGGGTAGGTGAAAGCTGGAAACTGGGATCTGGCGAGCAGTGGAGCTGTGAGTCAGAGTGATTGCTTGCGACTGTCCACGTACAAACGCCAGTCGTCTGAAGGACAGCAGTCTATGTAGTGGCGTGGTCTTCTTGGGACACTGGAAAGAAGGAAAACACATTGATTGGGTAAGGATTGGTCGCATATGGGAGTATAGGAAGACGAGCGAAAGTGATGGGGGAAAGGAAACATGCAGTGTTAGAGTAAATGATTGAGATTTCGTACATCATTTT
>NW_025126800.1:0-1101 GCF_004010195.1 Chiloscyllium plagiosum | reverse complement strand
TGGCTCTCCCTCTAGTGTTCAAATGCTGGGTTTGTATACTCCCCATGATACAACAATTCTCATAATTTGATTGCTTTCCAGGTGTCTAAACAATAATATTAAAATTCCGTTGGCTACTGGTGTCCTGACCATTATTTAAACACTTTGGTTATATTTGAATTGTTGTCAAAACAGCAACCAAAACTCAGGTATCCATTTCACAGCTAACTGTGACATAAGGAACAATCTGACATTTAGCCTGCATCTGTGCTGTACTTTCTATTCAACAAAACCCGTTCTGTCTTAAAGTGAGCTAACATGCTTTCTGCTTCATAAGACCTCCCTCCTTCAGAAACAAAAATCAGAATGAAAAGATGGCTTCGTTTCTTTTCTTCTAATTCTTAATCCCGTTATTATGAAATACAAAAGTATTAATCTCAGTTATATCAATCATATTAATCTTACACACCTATATAAACGGGAATAAGTCAAATCTTATCTAAACTTTTTCCTTTAAATCCACGATAACACATCTGCTATCACATTTTAGGACCCACAGCATGTACATTTTGTAAGTTTAAAGTCGGTGTGATAAGACTCCAATAAAATGCTCTCATATTCTGGTCTTTAAATATTCCAAAAAACGCGAGAAGTTTGTCGTTGTCCACAACCATCTACGACAATTTATTAGTCACATAAACATTAAAATATTGTCAGGTCAGTGCGAAACTTAATCATCCTTTTTCAATAATGGAGAATGTTGTATTTTTCTTTCTGATGGATATTGTGTTGTTTCGACAAGTAGCCAATTAGCCATTCAATTCCATCATCATCTTACTGTATCAATACAACTCCAAACCCTATATCCCTAGAAGCAAATAGAATTTTGAAAGGGTTTCAAAATATTTGGTGTAGCTAAAACTGGTGCGGTGATTAATCCTGCTTTAAAATTCTCAAATGCCTCCTGGCATTGTTCTGTCCACCACAATTATGTTTCCTTCTTTACTAAGACCATCAGTAGTGCCAATACGCTGCTGAAGTTTGGAACAAACTTCCGATCGAATTCACTCTTTCATCGAGGATGGTCGGGTAAATTCCTCAAAGCCCTTTGTCTTTGTGTTC
>NW_025126799.1:0-1101 GCF_004010195.1 Chiloscyllium plagiosum | reverse complement strand
CTCAGTTTGGTTCCATGCGCCTTGATATATTTGTCTTTCAATGTTCATTGTTCTCAGTGTTGAAAATTTATTTAAGCAGCAAATCAAACTTTTAAATTTCAATTAGTTCTTGTGTGTTTCCTCACTTCAACCTCTACAGCTGTTCCCTCATCTTGTCTGGATGCTCCCAATGAGGGCAATAAAATTCTCTAATTACCATACACACTCTGATTAAATCACCCTAAATTGTCTGTAGCTAAAGAAAAAAATACCTCAGTTTATTCAAAACATTTCCTCATTATTTAATCCTCATCACAGCAGGTCCATTACAAAGAATCTGGGCAATATATAAAATATATAAAAACTGTAATTGCTGGGAAACCCAAATGGTTTGGCAGCATCTGTGGAGGGAGAAATAGAGTCCAATGCCCCTTCTTCAGAACCTATTCCATCTTTCCTGGTGGGAGAAAGTAATACTGCAGATGCGGTATTCCCAGAGCTTTACACCGCTGGGATCATAACATCCACACCATTATATTCCAGCCCCTCGAAAGGAAGGCTAACATTCTTGTAGCTGTCCATTAGTACAATGTGATCCATCTAGATCATTCCCACAGCTACTATTCTCATAATTATTTAGATCAATTTTTCTTGGCGATGGAGTGAATGATCTCATACTTCCCTGCACTGAACTTCCTCCATGATGGTTTTCATTATTCACTTATTGAACTTCTGTTCCTTTCTGTCCCCTATTCACTGTGCTAAACAACTCAGTGTTGATCACAGTGGGTGCCATGTCCATTTATTTTTCTCTCCCCCAATAAGTGACACTGAGGCATTTGTAAAAGGTGTCCCATTACCTCTGCTCAATATTACCCAAATTCTAAAGAAGGATTTGCAGAAGCTCTTATTTATCCAGCTGTTGAAAATAAGTATTTTTATCCCAGGCAGGTACTTGGAATTATGCCATCCTGAATCCTGGCATTGAACAGGTTATAAGTGTCATAATGACATCCCGAGCAGCAGATGAAAAAGTTCCCCCGATCATGGTCAATGTGCACATCAGTGAAAAGGATTCGGTTGGTGGTCGGACAATTTATGCAGAAGTCAGTCAGAGATTCT
>NW_025126798.1:0-1101 GCF_004010195.1 Chiloscyllium plagiosum | reverse complement strand
TCTCTTTATCTCGGTCACTCAGGCTACTCTCCAATCCTGAGACTGTGACTCATTGTAGATTCCTATCAGCAGAGACAGCTGCCAACATCAACCCTGCCAATCTCTTTGGTAATAATATCCAGTTCAATGAAAACACTTCTTATTCACATGCAGTTCTCACCCACTTAGTCCCACTTTGTAAACAACCTCCAGTCCCATGAATGAGTCAGTGCCCTTCTGTTACAAACACTGATGGCAGCGTGTGCTTCCTTCAGGGAAGAAAACAAATTTGCACCCATCTTGGTCCATCTGTCTGCCTGAGGTTCCACTAAGTGCATTGATGGGAATCACATTGGAAAACCAAACCCCTTTCTAGGTGTTTAAATCACTTCGTGCAGAATTTAGTAACAAAGGAAATCTGCATTATCGGGAGCATAATCTTATTAGTGACAGTCTATTGCACACAGCAACATGATCCTCTCACAAACACAAGCCATTGTTTTATGTTGAAATTGAAATCTTCCGCCAAAAAGGTCATGTAAACAATCTGCTGCTTGTCACTTTAATAAATGAACATGCTGATAAGGTAATGCTCAAAGTGTTATAAAGTTGAAGGTGTGTACTGTATCTTTAAGAGGGAGAGAACAATCTTCTGAACTGAGAGCTTACAACTACCTGTGTACCGTATATGACCAGCCAGCAAGCCAAAGTGTACTGGGAAAGCAAACAAATGTAACATTTGGCTATGAAATATAGACCTATGTTGGTTGCTGTTTTGACAAAATTCAAATTTTACCTATCAGTTTAAATTATACCCCAATATTCTAAAACCCAATCGAGTTTGAATTTATTGTTTTGCCAGCATCAAGCCAATGAGATGATCTAATGGGGGCAATTAAAATGCAGACATTTTAAAACCTGGTCAGAGAGTAACTGCTGTCTGGGAGAGTTAACATCTTCCTCGCCAATAAATTAGGAAAGTCTCTCAATCAAAGGGTACCTTTTCATAGGAAACATACTCAGAGTAAAGGAAGACGACGATGACCATAGGAAACATACTCAGAGTAAAGGAAGACGACGATGACCCAGGGAGATCCTCCACCAGAAGCAGGAAGACACAAA
>NW_025126797.1:0-1101 GCF_004010195.1 Chiloscyllium plagiosum | reverse complement strand
GCCTGCTTGGCACACCCTCCTCATTCCTGAAGAACGGTTTATACCCGGAACGTCGATTCTCCTGCTCTATGGGGAGTTTACAATAGTCTGCCCTCTAGTGGGGTCAGAGCACTTTGCTGTGCGTCTGTCTGACTGCTCCATGGGGAGTTTACAATAGGCTGCCCTCTTGTGGGGTCAGAGCACGTTGCTGTGAGTCTGTCCGACTGCTCCATGTGGAGTTTACATTAGTCTGCATCTGGTGGGTTCAGAGCACATTGTTGTGAGTCTGTCTGACTGCTCCATGGAGTTTACATTAGTCTGCATCTGGTTGGTTTAGAGCAGACTTCAGAATTTTCACTGAAATTCCAGTGAAATTTTAATAAATATTCCTTTCTGCTGTTCATTCAATTATTTCTAAACTGCAGTCCCTGTTCCCAGTCCAACCAAATCCATAACACTGAAGGGAAACAGTGATTGACATATACACTCCAGATTATTCTATTTTTCTAACTTTATAAAAATTTTTGTTTTATTTGGTTGAACTGTAAAAACATATCGTTTCTTTGATTAATCACTTCTTAATGATATTGAGAAAGGGTTTAAATGAAATGTAACTACTCTCTCTGACACACAAGGCAGATGTACTGTCGCTGATGTTATCAGGGCCCATCAAATTGAGCCAAAGGTATCAAGGTGGCAGATGTTTGATGCAGCGAGTTGTTGTGGTCTGTGATATAATTCACATCAATTCCAATGCACAAAAATACTTATGAAAACGCATGAACATCTCTAAAACAAAACACGATTTAAATATAAACATGTACATTTCCCATTCATAACAATATTTGTATTTATGAACAAACAGTTCCCATACAAAGAAAGCTATAAATAAACTGAGATAGTTCGATGCACAGTAATATTTACATGTAAACAGATCAGCTCCAATGCAAAACAATATTTATGCACAGAAAAACAGCTCTATAAAACAATGTATATGGTATATTTTATGTACTGTATAACAGAAAACCTGAAATAGCTCAGACACTGAATTGTTCATTTGCAGCATTGGATCAGAATCCTGTCTGGAACGGATCAAACAAAACAATTTTGAAAGGTGGGTAA
>NW_025126796.1:0-1101 GCF_004010195.1 Chiloscyllium plagiosum | reverse complement strand
ACCCTAAACACTCCTTTCCACTGGGAAAAAAAAAGGATTTTCCTTCTTTTACCTTTTTCAAAATCAAGAGACTTAATTTGCTCCTGAAAATGCTGTGTCCTCTACAGAGGGAGAGGGGCCTGTTCACCAGAGGGACAGGGATCAAGAGTGGGGTTCGTACCCGTGGTGATGGAGGATTGGGAGTGGGGCCTGTTCAGCAGATGGGTGGGGAATGTGATGATAGAAGATTGGTTGTGGGCCAAGTTCCCATGGTGTCCGGACAGTGAGCAGATCGTAATGTCCACTCTCACTTTCAATAACATTGACCCATGGGAGCAGGGAGAGGGCATGAGGGGTATGTGCAACAAGCACACACCAGACAGAGATGGCCATTCCTTCAGCAGTTTCCCTCTGGCCCTGAGTGGGGATCTCTCTCCAGCTGAATTCATCTCAGATTGACTGGACACCTCTGTTCTTTATTTGGAATGTTTAGCTCTCAGTCTGTGTCAGGGGCATTAGTATCATTTTAAAATGATCAGATTCCACTCACAGGGTCCACACCAGGACTGGGAAATGAACAGGACCCAGTATCACAAATCAATTCCACACATAGCTCCCACTTTCTAATAAAGCCAGTCAGCTCCATTTCTTCAAGGAGAAAGTGAGGTCTGCAGATGCTGGAGATCAAAGTTGAAACTTTATTGCTGCATTCCTGAAGAAGGGCCTGTGCCCGAAACGTCGAATCTCCTGTTCCCTGGATGCTGCCTGACCTGCTGTGCTGTTCCAGCAATAAAGTTTCAACCTCCATTTCTTCAACCCCTCTCTCTTTATTTAATGGTCACGGTTGGAACATCACCTGGGTGTAAGGATCCTGATGCCTGAACCAAATTGGGAGGGGGAGACTGAGCCCAAACCTCCTGGCAGTGAGACTGGGATATACGTGTGATAAGGATCCTGATGCCTGAACCGAATTGGGAGGGGGAGACTGAGCCCAAACCTCCTGGCAGTGAGACTGGGATATACGTGTGAGGGAGTGAGGGAGTGACAACAGGTTTTATTGAGTAAACTGATTTCCAGAGGTGACGGCAAGGGGAGGATTTTATACTTTCTGGAGTCCTACAG
>NW_025126795.1:0-1101 GCF_004010195.1 Chiloscyllium plagiosum | reverse complement strand
GCTCTTGTTTTCAACATTATTAAAGATTTGATATTCTTATGGATGTTGTAATTTGCAAGTTTGTGTGAAAGGATTTTAGTTTATCAGATTAGATGGAATGATGGAATTAAGGTTCATAACGAAGAGGTGTTGGTAATTCAGGAAAGTGTGAAAATAGGTAAGTCCCCTGGCCAGGTGGGATTTATCCTAGGATTCTCTGGGAAGCTAGGGAGAGCCTTTTTCCTAGGATGGTGATGGCTAGCACGAGGGCGCATAGGTTTAAATTGAGTGGTAAGAGATATGGAACAGATTTCAGATATAGGTCCTTTATTCAGATAGTAGTAAGGGCAAGGAATACCCTGTAATCCACAATAGTAGACTCACCAACTTTAAGATAATTTAAACGGTCATTGGATAAATATGTGAATGATAATGGAATAGTGTAGGTTAGATGGGCTTCAGACTGGTTTCACAGGTCGGCACAAAATCGAAGGCCAAAGGGCCTGTACTGTGCTGTTATGTTCTATGTTCCATGTTCTGTGTTTCATTCAGTTCATGCTAGGATTTTTGGACCGTTTTTTCATTTATTGCCAACATTACATGATAATAGAAATGCACAAGTAGATTTCCCATGTGATGGCTTCAAGAGTAATTTCATCTCACATTACAATGTTGATATTTGTTTGGAATTGAGTAAAATGCTCTCAGCCTGTATCTCAATATATGTTTAAATTAGTATTTATCTATCAAGCCCTCCATAATCTTGAATGTTTCAAGAGATAGCCTCTCATTCTTCTAACCTTCGGTGGGATGTAAACCAAATTTAGTCTGTCTTTCCATGATCCACAGTACTTCACTTTTCCAACTCTCTTTGTTTCTTGTACAAGTGCATACAGGTCTCTCTAAACCACTACAAATTTCATGCCAAATTTAACAATACTCAGAATTTCCATTGCTATGTCTCAAGTCAATAGGCTTAAACTTCCACGCTTAATACTTCACAAGCCATGTCATTGTCTCCTCAATTAATTTGTCTTGGTGTCTATGCAGCTTTTCTGAATTCTCCTTGTAGCTTACATTCCCACACAATTTTATATTGTCAACAGACTTAGGTACAATACT
>NW_025126794.1:0-1101 GCF_004010195.1 Chiloscyllium plagiosum | reverse complement strand
CATGGCAGTCTCAGTGCACTGCAAAACTGAAAGCATGTAACATTTGTCTGTGAAATGGATACCTGAGTTGGCTTATGTTTTGGCAACAATTTGAATTACCCAATCAGTTTAAATTATTCTCCGGGTTATTAAAACCCAATTGACTTCATTTTTATTTCTTTGCCAACACTTCCGATGAAGCAATCTAATGTTGGGGATGTAAAAATGAAGCAGTTTAAAAATCAGACAGAGAAGCTGCCATCAAGATGGACAAAGAGAGAGATCCAAGACATTGAAATACTCTATTCCTGAAGAAGGGCTTATGCCCGAAACGTCGATTCTCCTGTTCCCTGGATGCTGCCTGACCTGCTGCGCTTTTCCAGCAACACATTTCCAGCTCTGATCTCCAGCATCTGCAGACCTCACTTTCTCCTCATTGAAATACTCTATCAAATGCCCCTTTTTATTTGAAACCGCTTCACTGTAAAGGAAAGAAGACGATTCAGAGAGATCTTCTCCGGGAAGAAGACGGACAGTAGAGACGTTAGCGGCTGCATGTTTTTTCAATTAAGTTGTGTAATATTAATAAGTGTTTTTTTTTCAACAGTATATGGATATCGAGTTGGACGTATGTAATAAGCAGTCAAGAGAAATAGGGGCTGAGATTTGTGAATATTTATTTAATGTTCATTTTTACAGGTAAAGAATAAATTGATAATACTTTCCTTAAATAGTGGAATGTGGGAATTCTCTACCACGTATATTTTAGCAGATTAACAGACGAGGTGAGCATTTTTGGGAGTTTAGTTTAATTCACAGAAGGGTTCACGGTCCTGTTGTAACAAATCTACAGCACCACATCAGTATACAGAATTGTCTATTGAAGAAATTTTACTGAGCTAGATCATTGAAAGTATTTATCATGGATTTTCGACTTGGAAGTGAATTGAGTGAATTGTCGATTTGTTGTTGTATTCAGAGTTATAGAGACATAGACTCTTAGAGTCATGCAATATGCAAACAGACCCTTCAGCACAAATCGTCCATGCTCACCAGGTTTCCTGAAGTGATCTCATCTGATGTTCCTGGGTTTCGCACATACATTTTAGAAATGTAAAATCT
>NW_025126793.1:0-1101 GCF_004010195.1 Chiloscyllium plagiosum | reverse complement strand
CTGACGTACTGAGGAAGCACTAGCTGAGGTTCCGAGTGAGTACTATGTGAGGTACTGAGCGAGCACTTTCTGAGCTATTGAGGGAGCACTTTCTGAGGTATTGAGGGAGCACTTTCTGAGGTACTCAGAGAGAACTATCTGAGGTATTGAGGGAGTACTATGTGAGGTATTGTGGGAGCAGTATCTGAGGCATTGAGGGAGAATTATCTGAGGTATTGAGGGAGCACTTTCAGAGGTATTGAGGGAGAACTATCTGAGGTATTGAAGGAGCACTTTCTGAGGTATTGTGGGAATACTATCTGAGGCATAGAGGGAGAAGTATCTGAGGTGTTGAGGGAGCACTTTCAGAGGTATTGAGGGAGAACTATTTGAGGTATTGAGGGAGCACTTTCTGAGGTATTGAGGAAGCACTTTCTGAGGTACTGAGGGAGAACTATCTGAGGTACTGAGGGAGCACTTTCGGAGGTACTGAGTGAGACCTATCTGAGGTATTGAGGGAGAACTATCTGAGGTATTGTGGGAGCACTATCTGATGTACTGAGGGAGCACTTTCTGAGGTACTGATGGAGAACTATCTGAGGTACTGATGGAGAACTTTCGGAGGTACTGAGGAAGCACTATCTGAGTTCTTGAGCGAGTACTATCTGAGGTATTGATGGAAAAATTACTGAGGTATTGAGCGAGCACTATCTGAGGTACTGAGGGAGCACTTTCTGAGATATTGAGGGAGCACAATCTGAGGTACTGAGGGTGCACTTTCTGAGATATTGAGGAGGCACTTTCTGAGGTGTTGAGGCAGCACTTTCTGAGGTACTGAGGGAGAAGTATCTGAGGTACTGAGGGAGAACTATCTGAGGTATTGATTGAGCACTTTCTGAGGTATTGAGGAAGCACTTTCTGTGGTACTGAGGGAAAACTATCTGAGGTACTGAGGTAACACTATCTGCGGTATTCAGGAAGCACTGTCTGAGGCATTGAGGGAGCACTATCTGAGGTACTGACGGAGCACTTTCTGAGGTACTGATGGAGAACTATCTGAGGTACTGAGGGAGAACGTTCGGAGGTACCGAGGAAGCACTATCTGAGGTCCTGGCGAGTACT
>NW_025126792.1:0-1101 GCF_004010195.1 Chiloscyllium plagiosum | reverse complement strand
TTGATTAGAAAGGGTTGTTTTAAATTTGGTCTATACTGCAGAACCGTGGTTTTATGGATGAATGAATGAGATTGTATTATAGTAGGGAGTTATGAGTGAATGAAACGAGAATGCAGTATTTGCTTGTGAGTGGGAAATATAAAGTGCTTGCGAATGAGGTTAGTGAAGGGACCTAGGATACAATATCTCACAACATCCAATGTAACTCTGACATGAGACACTATCACTGTATATCCTTTTCAAGCTGTTTACAGACAGCAGGAGAGGTGACTCAAATATACCTGGCTGGATCAACATGTACGTTTGATGTTTGATGTTATTCTGCTGGTGTATCATCTTTTATGTTGCAGCAAGGAAACCTGGTGTTCTGTGGATGGAGTGGTTACCAGAGCTAACAACTTTCTTAATCTCACAACCAAACCCACTGTCAAGTCAAGCTATCAGAAGTTGTTAGGAACTGAGGAACAATCAAAAATTATTTGTGTCTCTGTCAGACCACCCATAATGCTGTGATCTCTTCTGACTGTTTGCAATGGCCCTTTCACCTCGTCCACCCACTGCTACATGGAGACACAACCAATCATCGAACAGCTACATGGAGTATAACGTCACCTGATTTCCTGGAAATCACATGGTTCAGCAATGCCAGCTGCTGTTTGAATGGAATCTGACTCAGCAACATTACCAACCACTGCACAAACCCAGGGGGAGGAGTCAGCACAGCTACAGCCCCAACACTACGTTACAAACATAAAGTGAAAACGTTACAAACATAAAGTGAAACTTGAATTATCTCCAGCTCTCTGGAATCTTTTATTTCCTCATGAGCTAGCATTTTGCAGTTGTCATGATCTACACTTTGCACTGATCCCTGGGATTATGTGATGAAGCAAGCAAACACCTGAGCTGAAAATCACGAATTACATTTGGGAAGGGTATCCTCACATTTGGTGTCCGTAAGATCATAAGGCATAGGAGCAGAAATTGGGCCATTCAGCCCATTGGGTCTGTTCTGCTGTTCAATCGTGTCTGGTAAGTTTCCCAACCCCATTCTCCTGCTTTCTCCCTGTAATCCTTGATACTCAAGAACCTATCAATCTC
>NW_025126791.1:0-1101 GCF_004010195.1 Chiloscyllium plagiosum | reverse complement strand
TCTCGTGAATAAACTCCTTCATTCTTTCTATCAACCCGATTAAACCTTTTGTATCCTTTCTGATATTTTTATGTCTCAGTAAACAACGTCACTTGGCTTTCTAATATCTTGCTAACCAGGGAACAGCGTCTGTGCCCTTTCTAACTTCTTTACATGTTTTTGGTGGAGAATGAGGAGAAGGATTACACACAATGCTCCCACTGAGGGTGACCTAAAGATTTTACAGTTACACTATGAACTCTGCTTTTTAAATATGACTTCTCCATATATAAACTACAATAAGGTAAATTTTATCTATCCAGTTCATGAACATCGTCTCCATGGAGACGAAAATTATCTATCACTCCCTTTATTCTTCCACGGAATGTTCGGAAGGTTTGTGAGGCCAACATCTCTAATCCTTGTAGAGGGAGTGCGAACCACTCAGTTTTATGATTGGATTCATCCAATACTACCCTCTGCTGGCCTCCCCACGCCACTGCATCAGTGTCACAGTTTTTGGCTCTGAGTAGATAGCAAATCCTTTGCTGTGAATCTCTCAAATTACACGTTCGTTTGATTTTTTTCAAATAATATCTTCGGAAACACAGAGCAGTTTTGTCTGATACTAAGCGATATTGTCCCTGCATCATTATCAACACTACCAGGCCTTTTTTGGGATTTTCCAATACTTTTCCACGTAATTTTTAAGCTTAGCAAGTCACAGAATCAGAAATCAATTCATGTCATCTCCTGACAAAATGGTTCACTCGGAGGTGAGCATTTCCATTCTGACGACCCCAAGTATATTTGCAACTCTCCATCTACCAGCATTGTGTGTGTGTGTGTGTGTGTGTGTGTGGTGGGGCGCGGGGTGGAGCGGGCGGGTGTGTGGTGGGGCGCGGGGTGTAGCGGGCGGGAAGGTGTGTGTGTTGATGGTGCTGTCAGTTTGCATGGTGCTGTGAGCTGCTGCCTTCTCTCCCACTCAGACTGAATCATCAAAGGTTATCACCCTCTGCCACCATCACTGAAGTAGGGTGTGGTGGCCACATAAAAGAGAGATTATGTCATTTTAAGCACCACAGAGATTGCCAGACCTGCAACCACACGCAGACACTCACA
>NW_025126790.1:0-1101 GCF_004010195.1 Chiloscyllium plagiosum | reverse complement strand
CGAATGCCTGTTCTATATCATTCGCGCTCTGTCACTTTGTCCCTCGATCACCGTATCCTTCTGTCTGTCTGTTTCTTTTTTACTCTGGCTCCCCCGTTCCTCCCTTCTACAATTCATTGTCTCAACTCCGCTCAACTTGACCATTCCCCTCCTGTTTCATAGATTCGACTCTAAACTTGTCTCTGGGAAGCCTGGTTCGAGTCTGCACGTCACAGGGTGGATTCAGGACAGAGACAACGAGAGACAAAGAATCTGCGTGGAGTTCAAAAAAAGATGGACTGGATTCCATTCTGATTTTCCTGTTATTGTCCAGGCTGCACAATTACGTTTTGTGTATCCACATGCAAAATCGTTTCCTGGTGACATGCATGAATTTGCAGTGACTGGGATCAGGCTGGCCTCGACGCTGCACAATGAAAGCCTCAGCATGTATTTTGGTAAAGTAAAACTGGTCGAGGACAATTGCAGTTTCAGTAACTGCAATCTGAAGTTCCAACTTGCTGACACCCAGGTTTCAGAATCTAGCCTATTTCTTTACACCTCAGATTCTGTGGTGCATTTAGTCAGCACGTTCGGCTGTTCACCAAAATATTTGTGAGTTACTATGGCTCATTCTCGAAGTATTCGAGGTGCATCCTCCAAAGCATGCAACACACTGTGTTTGTCAGAAGTTTGGAATAAACTTGTGCAAGCAGCATCAGATACAGGATTATTTGTTTATTATAAATCTGAGACAGCCATTTTGGAATTGCAGAGGAGACAGTCACACCCCTTAGATTAACTACCTCATATCGGTCAGTGATCAGTGACAGAAGGGTGTGACTGGGAATGAGGCAGGCAGAGGGAAACAGAGGGTAGTACTGAAGGACTCTCAGCCCGTCAGCCACTCCAACAGGTTTGAGTTACTTCCTCCCTGTGTGGATGAAAATGCTGCCTGTAGGTAGGATGAGCAAAGAGAGGACAGAAATGTGGTTGAGGTGGTAATTCAAGAGGAGGGAGAAAAGTGAAATATCGGTATAATCGGGGACAGTAACTGCCAGGAAATAGAGACTGTTCCCTATGGCCCGGCTCAAGGGTTCCGAAAGGTCTATTGTCTGCTTG
>NW_025126789.1:0-1101 GCF_004010195.1 Chiloscyllium plagiosum | reverse complement strand
GACAGGGATTGACCCTCAGACAGTTACAGGGATAGACAATCAGTCATTGACAGGGATTGAATCTCAGAAAATGACAGGAATTGAATTTCAGTCAGTGACAGGAATTGAATCTCAGTCAGTTACAGGGATTGAATCTCACTCAGTGACAGGCATTGAATCTCAGTCAGTGACAGGGATAGAAAATCAGTCAGTGACAGAGATTGAATCTCAGCCAGTGACCGGGATTGAATCTCAGTCAGTGACAGGGATTGACAATCAGTCAGTGACAAGAATTGACCTTCTGACAGTGACAGGGTTTGACCCACAGTCAGTGACAGGGATTGAATCTCAGTCAGTGACAGGGATTGAACCTCAGTCAGTGATAGGGATTGAACCTCAGACAGTGTCAGGAATTGAATCACAGTCAGTGACAGGGATTGGATCTCAATCAGTGACAGAGATTGAACCTCAGTTTGTGACAGGGATTCAATGTCAGTCAGCGACAGGGATTGAACCTCAGTCAGTGACAGGGATGAACCTCAGTTAGTGACAGGGATTGACCCTCAGTCAGTGACAGGGATTGAATCTCAGTCTGTGACAGGGGGATTGAATCTCAGTCAGTGACAGGGATTGAATCACAGTTAGTGTCTGGGGTAATCCCTCAGTCAGTGACAGGGATTGATCCTCAGTCAGTGACAGGGATTGAATCTCAGACAGTGACAGGGATTGAACCTCAGTCAGTGACAGGGATTGAATCTCAGTCAGTGTCAGGGATCGGCCCTCAGTCAGTGACAGCGATTGATCCTCAGTCAGGGACAGGGATAGAATCTCAGTCAGTGACAGGGATTGACCCTCAGTCAGTGGCAGGAAATGAATCTCAGTCAGTGACAGGGATTGAATCTCAGTCAGTGACAGGGATTGACCCTCAGTCAGTGACAGGGAGTGGCCCTCAGTCAGTGACACGGATTGAACCGCAGTCAGTGACAGGCACTGAATCTCACTCAGAGAAAGGAATTGAACCTCAGTCAGTGACAGGGATTGAATCTCAGTCTGTGACAGGGATTAAACCTCAGTTTCTGACAGGGATGGAGCCTCAGTCATTGACAGGGATTCAACCTCAGT
>NW_025126788.1:0-1101 GCF_004010195.1 Chiloscyllium plagiosum | reverse complement strand
TACAGCTGGAATACTGTGTGCAGTTCTGGTCACTGCATTATAGGAAGGATGTGATTGTACTGGAGGGGGGGCAAAGGAGATCCACCAGGATGTTGCATTAGATTGAGCATTGCCTAAACCTGCAGGAGTGTGTGAGTGTGTGTGTGTGTGTGTGTGTGGCTATGGCAACCCACACCGCCTGCACATCCCTGGACATTATGGGCAATTCAGCATGGCCAATCCACCTAACTTGAACATCTTTGAAATCAGAGCACCCGAAGGGTACCCAAGCAGACAACATGCAAAACTCCACACAGCCACCCAAGGCTGGAATCAAACTCTGGTCCCCTGGCACTGTGCTCCAGCAATGCTAACCTCTGAGTCACTCTCGGCTGGGGATTTTTTTTTTATTCATATCAACTTGCTGTGCTCAGATTCACAGCTTTATTATGAACGGTCAAATCACCATAATTCCAATTTCGCATCAGAGAGAGAGAGAGATGACGAGTGGTGAAGTTTGATTTAATTTGACTGACTATTGTCACTTTTTTTCAAATAAATTCATGGGATGGGGGCACCGTTGGCCAGGCCAGTGTTTATTGGCCATCCCTAATAGCCCAGAGGGCAGTTAAGAGTCACAATACAAACAGGTAACCACCCTTCCCGTCTCCTGGTCTCTCTTCATCCAAGGGTTACCCCTCCCACATCGTTGAAAGAGCATCTCAGCTCAGGGTGGGGTGTGGGTTATTGGGCTTGGCTGGCTCTGTGTTCTCTCTGGTAATGGGTTCTCCGATCCAGACTGCACACCATCCCGATCCTCTCGTTTACTTCACCTGGCAACATCGGTCCAGGAACGGCCGGAGAGAAGCAGAGACCGGGGAAAGAAATGGCTGTAGCCAGGCAGGCAGACAGGAGCGAGAGGAGCCCGGACTCCGAGAGAGAAACAACGGAACATTGGCTGGGTTTCATCCAGAGGAGGGCGGGAGGGGTTACTGAGAGAGACAGAGAGAGGGAGAGGAGTTACCGAGAGAGAGAGTTACCGAGAGAGGGAGGAGAGGAGTTACTGAGGGACAGAGAAAGAGAGAGAGACGTTAGTGTGTGTGTGAGAGAGAGAGTTACCGA
>NW_025126787.1:0-1101 GCF_004010195.1 Chiloscyllium plagiosum | reverse complement strand
AAGGCCTTTTCAGTCACTAACAGTTTCCTGGGGTTGAAAGAGCTAAAAAGCTGCACCAGGATGTACAGCCTGGCCAGGGGTTGGTTGAGATGAAAGTGACAGATCTCTTTAAAGGGTTTACTTGTGAGGGTAAGGTTTACTCATGTATGCCAGGAGGAGCAGGTAAAGAAATTACAATTTCAAGCGATATGGAACCAAGTCAAACTTTGATGACGAGAGATGAGGAGGTATGTAATTCAGAAGGAGCAGTACCAGTAAAGGTGGTGATATGTGGAATTCATGATGAAGAGAGCAATGTTCCATTGTATAAAGTGAGGTTAGAATGTCCAGTGAAAAGTGAAGAACTGGAAGTAAGCATAATAGAGAAATTCTCGGTGACAAGAATTCAGTTTATCCTTGGTAATGATATAGCTGGATCACAGCTGGGAGAGAAGCCAACTGTGGTTAAAAGGCCTGTTGAAAATCAGGCAACTGAGGTGTATCAGGAAGTACATCATGGCGTTTTTCCTGACTGTGTGATAACAAGGTCACAAACGCATAAGTTGTGGCAGGAGGAGAAATCCACGAATAAAAATAAGGACGTTGATTTTCATTTGTCAAATCTGATGTTTGATCAAATGGTTGAGAAACAGAAAACCAGAATAGTTGAGGACAAAGTGGATATTCTGAGTTCAGAGAAATTAACTGACTTACAACAGAAAGATGAAAAACTAAAGCAGTTGTCTCAAAAAGCATGCAGAAAAGAAGAATCTGAGTGTGTCCCTGTGTGTCACTCATATAAATGAAGTCTTGATGAGGCAAAGGAGACTATCACACATTCAGGTGGATGAGAAATGGGCAGAAGTTCTTCAAATTGTATCTGTGGTGTTTCGAAAGGAGCTCTTCCAGTTAGCACATGTATTACCAGTAGGAGGTCATCTGGGAGTATGAAAACCAAAAGCCAAAATTCAAAAACATTTTTCTTGGCCTGGACTGCATAAGGATATGAATGAATTTTGTTGGACATGTCAAACATGTTAGGTAATTGAGAAACCTCAGACAGTGATAAAACTAGCACCCTTAATACCTATCCCCACACTTGAAGAATCTTCTACATGTGAC
>NW_025126786.1:0-1101 GCF_004010195.1 Chiloscyllium plagiosum | reverse complement strand
AGGGGAGTGAGCACGGGCCAAGTCCCCCAGGGGCGTGAGCACTGGCCGAGTCCCCCAGGGGAGTGAGCACGGGCCAAGTCCCACAGGGGAGCGAGCACGGGCCAAGTCCCACAGGGGAGTGAGCACGGGCCGGGTCCTCCACGGGAGTGAGCACGGGGCGAGTCCCCCAGGGGAGTGAGCATGGGCCGGGTCCCCCGGAGCAGAGCGAGAACGGGCCGACTCCCCCAAGGGAGTGAGCACGGGCCGGGTCCCCTGGGGCAGTGAGCACTGGCCGAGCCCCCGGGGGAGTGAGCACAGACCAAGTCCCCCGGGGGAGTGAGCACGGGCCGATTCCCCCGGAACAGAGTGAGCACGGGCTGAGTTCCCCACAACAGAGTGAGCACGGGCTAAGTGCCCTGGGGGAGTGAGCACGGGCCGAGTCACAAGGAACAGAGTGAGCACGGGCCGAGTCACAAGGAACAGAGTGAGCACGGTCCGAGTCCCCCGGAACTCAGTGAGCACGGACAGAGTTCCCGGAACAGAGTGAGCACTGGCAGAGTCCCCGGGGGGAGTGAGCACGGGCCGAGTCCCCATGGGGAGTAAGCACGGGCCGAGTCCCCCGGATCATATTGAGCACTGGCCTAGTCCCCAGGGGGAGTGAGCACGGGCCGTCCCCATGGGGAGTAAGCACGGGCCGAGTCCCCCGGATCATATTGAGCACTGGCCGAGTCCCCCGGAACAGAGTGAGCACGGGCCAAGTCCCCCAGGGGAGTGAGCACAGGCTGAGCCCCCGAGGGGAGTGAGCACGGACCGAGTCACCCGGAACACAGTGAGCAGGGAGCAAGTCTCCCGGGGGAGTGAGCACGGGCCGAGTCCCCCAGGGGAGTGAGCACGGGCCAAGTCCCCAGGGGGAATGAGCACAGACCGAGTCCCCCGGAACAGAGTGAGCACAGACCAAGTCACCCAGGGGAGTGAGCACGGGCCGATTTCCCCAGGACAGAGTGAGCACAGACCGAGTCACCCAGGGGAGTGAGCACGGACCTAGTCCCCCGGAGCAGAGTGAGCACGGGCCGAATCCCCCAGGGGTGGGAGCACTGGCCGAGTCCCCCGGGGGACTGAGCA
>NW_025126785.1:0-1101 GCF_004010195.1 Chiloscyllium plagiosum | reverse complement strand
CTGTTCCTAATTCATGTAAATATCTCAATTTTAATGAAACCAATGTTCACACTAATCAGTACACACAGAGCTACACAAATACTTCCATCACCATCTGATTATTGTTCAGTGAATAACCTGAGTAAGTACTTACCGGTAGCGGGCAGCAGTGTTTTTTTTCTCTCTACACAGAAAGAGCGCGAGCAGCGGGGGACGTAACGACGACCAGAGGGGCAGCCGGGAAGGAAAGCAGTGAATATATAAATCAGGAAGGCAGCTAAACCCGAGACTCTACAGCCGTAGTGTCTCCTACCCGCCCTCCTCCTCTTCTAACCTCCTTACTAAGTACTGTTTATCTATTAATTGTTTTTTTAAAAAAAGACTATAGCAGAGAGGTATCAGGAAGTATTTTAACTCAAACCTGTACAAAGTAATAAAATAATTAACTAAGCAGAGATGTCTGTACAGGTGATGTGCTGTAGCTGTATGATGTGGGAGCTGGCTGTTCCCATTGTGAATGGCAGTGACCACATCTGCAGCAAGTGTTGGTTGCTGGAAGAACTCCGGATCAGAGTTGATGGTCTGCAATCTGAGCTTCAAACACTGCGGCACATCTGGGAGGGGGAGAGTTACCTGGACGCTTTGTTTCAGTAGGCAGTCACACCTGGGAGATTAAGTAATTCACATCCAGTTAGTGATCAGGGACATCAGAGTGTGACTGTAAGTGAAGCAGGTTGGGGGAACCTGAGTGCAGGAGCCTCAGCCCTTGACCTTGTCCAACAGGTATGAAGTTCTTGCTCCCTGTACGGATGAGGAAATGGGCTCTGGACAGGATGAGCCAGCTGACCACGGCACCATGGTGCAGAAAGCCATTCAAGAGGGGGGAGCAAAAAGACAAGTAGTTGTTATAGGGGATTCTATAATTAGGGGGACAGATCCCAATATCCTTTGCAAGCCGGATCGGGAGTCTTGGACGGTGTGTTGCCTACCCAGTGCCAGGATTCGGGACATCTCTGACCGGCTTGAAAGGATAATGGAGCGGGAGGGGGAGAATCCAGTTGTTGTGGTCCACACTGGCACTAACAACATAGGCAAAGCTAGGATCGAGGACCTGCTTGGGGA
>NW_025126784.1:0-1101 GCF_004010195.1 Chiloscyllium plagiosum | reverse complement strand
ATGTATGTGTAGGGAGTGATTTCCTCTCACAGAAGATAATTACTGTCAGGAATTATCTGGGCTGGAGAGTTATGGGAGCTACATCACTGAAAGTATTTAAGGAGATAGATGGATTTTTGACCTGCCAGACAGCTTAGGGGTGTGAAAAACCGGGGCATTAAAGAAGAGTTAATATCAATAGTGGATCAGCCGAATTACCTGATCCGGTTCCTTATGTCCTCATACTCTGTAAATACAAAGTTAATGACTGTAATTTTCCTGAACGTTCTGTTATTGAACGTTGCAATCAGTCAGAGCAAAGTATTTTGTGAGTCATCTCTGAGTGAGGTATGTGGGTTGTATTCACAGTGAGTCTGGGTCTATAATATGACCAACAAATAATGCACAAGTTAAAGAGAGGAGACACTCTGCAAAGAGACCAGAGGCGTCTTTCGAACCCGGCCTGGATTTCCAAATAGCATTTCCAAACCACACCAAGCCGTTTGTGTGTGAAGTCTTAAGGGACTGAATGAGATGCTGTGTTACTGTGGACCAGGCATTTGGAGCAAGTGGTCTCCAACTGCTTCTTGCAGGAGCTGTGAGTGGTTGAATGGAACATAGGAACATAGGACTGAGCAGCAGGAGTGGGTCATTAGACACTTTGTTACTGCTCCACCATGCAAAAAACTTATGGGTCATGTGACTGTGGTCTCCCCACATTTTTCTGTCTGTATACCATTTTCTGACAGTCACTTTTCTTTCAAATGTCACCAAATATAACTTTGAACACATGCAAACATACAGGCACAACAAACGTCTGGGGAGGGAATTTCCACTTGGACAGCCCTTTCAAATTTTCTCATTTGTGTTCCAGCCAATGTTGGAGAGTCACTGTTTCCTTTTCCAGTCCCACTCCCCACTGGTTACACCAATTTTAAATGCAACCAGTTTAGCGATGTGGGCAATGATATTGGTCTCAGAGGAGGTCATTTTCTAGAAAAAATGTGAGACACAGAAAGTTGAACTCATATCAAATGGTAAAATGACAGAGTGCCTTATTTCTGTTCAAATAAGCTGCTGGTAGTGGGGTTTCTTTCTGGAACAGTTGGATTTGGCTGAATT
>NW_025126783.1:0-1101 GCF_004010195.1 Chiloscyllium plagiosum | reverse complement strand
GTATTTGCAGGTACATTTTACTTTGTTCAAAAATGAGACACAATCTGTGACAGTCAGTTAATGCCACATTTTATAAATTCCCACTTTGGAAACATAAACACTCTGATTCCAGGTTAAGACACAGACAGACTTCAGAAGAGACCTCACGCCTGATCTGAATTGTCTGACCTAAGATGTCACTTCCTTTATACTGATAACACCTAAAGATATCTCAGGGCAATTACTTGAAGGAAATTCTGAGATTGACATATTCAATCAAACCCTGTATCTCCATTCTAATTAATTAAAGGTTTATCAGCCACCTGTGAGGGTTCAATACAGTGACATGAGTTATATCACCCTTTGATCTTTTCCTTATAAATTCTGTGTCCAATGTATTCTCTCTCACTAGCTGTCTGAAGGAGGAGCAGCACTGTGAATGCTTGTGGTCTCAAATAAACCTGTTGAACGATAACCCGTGTCATGTGATTTTTAACTTTGTCCACCCAAGTCCAATACCAGTACCTCCACATCAGGCTACTAAAGAACACAACCCAAACCTATTTAGTCTCTCCATGTAGCTCAATTTCCACATCCCAGGCAACACCCTGGACAAACTCCTCTTTACCCCTTACCGTGCTATCACATCCTTCCTGAAGTGAGGCAACCAGAACCGTACACAGTACTCCAACTGTGGCCTAACTAATGCTCTGTACCACCTCGACATTACCTTCCTGTTCTTATACTCTATGTCAGGAATGGTTTGCTCTATCCTCAGCAGGTCTGGAAACATCTGTGCACCCATACACATCACACACCCGACTCAAAACGTTAACTCTGTTTCTCTCTCGACAGTTACAGAGGTCCTCAAGTACTTTATTTGTCTTTTTTCAGATTTCCAGCATCTGCAATGTTTTACATTTATGAAGCCATGGGTTGCATTTACATTCCAGGATGATCTTGGAATTGTGAGCAATGTTGATTGATGAGAGAAAGAGCTGACATTCGTTTAGTCTTAGCCTACGGTGAATGACTGATCCAGTAATCTGCTCAATCCTTGCCAAACAACACCATTTGGGATTGACAGATTGGCGATGGGGACTATAAGTGGAAGGGAATGGA
>NW_025126782.1:0-1101 GCF_004010195.1 Chiloscyllium plagiosum | reverse complement strand
CTACAATCTTACTGCCTGGTGGAGAAGGCTCAAAGTATCTAATGACCCACGCCTGCTCCTCAGTCCCATGTTCCTGTGTTCCATTCAGCCCCTCATACCTGCTAGACAGGAGCAGTTGGAGGTCACTTACTCCTATAACCTGGTGCACAGAAACAGAGGAGACCATTCAGTCCCTCAAGACTGTCACACACGCTTTGAGGTGATTTGCGAAGTGTAATTGGAAAATCCAGGCTGGGTATGAAAGAGGGTCCTAATCTCTCTTTAGAAAGCTTCCCCTCTCTGCAGCTTGTGCTACATTTGTTGGTCATGTTGTAGACCCAGATTCACTGTGAATACAGCCCACATACCTCACCCAGAGATGGCTCACAAAATCATCTGATCTCCCTGACTGCAATATGCAATACCAGAACATTCATAAAAATAACACCCACTTACTTTCCAAGAACAGAATGTGAGAACATCAGAAACAGGGACATGTCGTTCACTCCCCAAACCTGCCTTGCCCTTCACTAAGACCATGGCTGGTCTGCTCCTGGCCTCAAATCCTCTTTCATACCCAATTCCTCAAAGCCCTCAAGTCTCTGACAGGTCAATATCCATCTATCTCCTTTTCAGTCATCTAGCTCCCCGAACACTCTTGAGAAGAGAAATCCTGACATTCAATACCACCTGTTTGAAGAAAACCCTTGCTGCTCCTATATCATGGTCTATTGATGTGAACAAAAGAGGTTGTCGCAAGGGTTCAGGTAAAAATGACTGGCCCTGATATCAAGGCAGTGGTTGACTTCTGTTGACATCAAGGAGCTGGTCTTAATGGGAATCAGAGTAAACTCTCCAGTATCTGGAGTCAAACATGGCACAAAGGAAGTTGTTCATCATCTCTGTCCTGGGTCACCCTGGGTGCGAGATCCTCAGGGTAGGTTCCCCTTCACAAACATGTTCAGCTGTTTCATCAATGTCTCCCCACCCTCACCCTCCCCACCATAAGATCAGAAGTGGGGATGGTCACTGAAGATTCCACAATGTTCAGAACATTTTGTCCCCCCTCAGCTCCTGAACTGGTCTTGTCCATGTGCAGCAAGACCCAGATTCCATTGAGAC
>NW_025126781.1:0-1101 GCF_004010195.1 Chiloscyllium plagiosum | reverse complement strand
GGCAGGTTGAACGAATGAATCCCGAGATGGAACAACGTGAATCCCTCTTGGGCGGGGGTAGTATTAGAGACGGGCAGTTTGATGAACAAGCTCGGGAGTTATTAAACACCCTGGAGAAGAAACTTACGGTTTAAAAATTACAGGCCATAAGAAAAGACACGGGGGATTTGTAGGGGGTAGTGTAATTTTTAAACGGTTAGCTGCATTTTAGTCTTTTCTACCTTATAGTAAACACAAGCAGACACTCGAAACTGTTGCCGTACCTCCCCCATGTTTTTATGAATGAAACAATTGTAACAGCTTTCCTCGATAGTTGAGAGACCGCCCTTAACCACAGTTGTAAACATCATCCATATAAGGGGGGTGTTTGTGTCATGATAGGCGCTCAGTGCTGCACTTTCATCCGCAACAACACAGCCCCTGATGGGTCCATCACCCGCGCCCTGGATGGACTCACCACATTCGTGGACGAACTGGCCGAAAACTCGGGCATCGACTCTGGCCTCACGGACTGGTTGGAAGCTTGGTTCGGTAAATGGACAGGGGTGGTCGTTTCCTTTCTTGTCTCATGTATAGTGGTGGCAGGGTACTCACTGCCCTTGGGTGTTGCGTTATTCCCTGCATCCGGGGATGAACTCAACGACTGATCGAAGCCGCCCTTACTAAGAGGGATGTTCCCTATGGGCAGGTTGAACGAATGAATCTCGAGATGGAACAACGTGAATCCCTCTTGGGCGGGGGTAGTATTAGAGACGGGCAGTTTGATGAACAAGCTCGGGGGTTATTAAACGCCCTGGAGAAGAAACTTACGGTTTACAAATTACAGGCCATAAGAAAAGACACGGGGGATTTGTAGGGGGTCGTGTAATTTTTAAACGGTTAGCTGCATTTTAGTCTTTTCTACCTTATAGTAAACACAAGCAGACACTCGAACATCATCCATATAAGGAAAGAACGGGGAGCTCGAACACTGATTGGCCAAGTGAATAACAAAATAATCGCAGCCACCAGAACACAAATAAGGAAAACAGTGGGGAACCCTAGCACTCATTGGTCAAAACAGCAGTCGGAGACCCAGCCCACATATACGTGTATATGATG
>NW_025126780.1:0-1101 GCF_004010195.1 Chiloscyllium plagiosum | reverse complement strand
TTTCCGTTGTGTACATCTCTGAGACTCTATTGACTCTTGAGTGTATAACACAGGAAGAGGAGGAGGAGGTTATTCAGGTTCTGCCAGCTGGTTTACTCAATTATTGAGTCAACATCAAAAATACATCATTCAGATTTTGATGGTGTTTTACAGAAACAGAAGAAAGGCCTTTAATCAAGAGAAGCTGTAAGGAATGTGAAGAGGCCATTCTGGCCCTCAACTCCACTCAACAGGAGCAGCAGGTGAGCACAGAGCTATTGGAGCCTGTTACACTTAAACAGAAGTGTGACATGTATTTTCACAAACCTTGGATCAGTAGGCGGTCACTCAAGGCAGATACTGAAGACTGGGAGACGGGAACAGGAGGGCGTCACTCAACTGCTCGAGACTGGGAGACAGGAACAGGAGGTCGTCACTCAACTGCTCGAGACTGGGAGACAGGAACAGGAGGTCGTCACTCAACTGCTCGAGACTGGGAGACAGGAACAGGAGGTCGTCACTCAACTGCTCGAGACTGGGAGACAGGAACAGGAGGTCGTCACTCAACTGCTCGAGACTGGGAGACAGGAACAGGAGGTCGTCACTCAACTGCTCGAGACTGGGAGACAGGAACAGGAGGTCGTCACTCAACTGCTCGAGACTGGGAGACAGGAACAGGAGGTCGTCACTCAACTGCTCGAGACTGGGAGACAGGAACAGGAGGTCGTCACTCAACTGCTCGAGACTGGGAGACAGGAACAGGAGGTCGTCACTCAACTGCTCGAGACTGGGAGACAGGAACAGGAGGTCGTCACTCAACTGCTCGAGACTGGGAGACAGGAACAGGAGGTCGTCACTCAACTGCTCGAGACTGGGAGACAGGAACAGGAGGTCGTCACTCAACTGCTCGAGACTGGGAGACAGGAACGGGAGGGCGTCACTTAACTGCTCGAGACTAGGAGACAGGAACAGGAGGCAGTGACACAATTGCTCAAGTCTGGGACATACGAACAGGAGGCAGTCATTCAACTATTCGAGACAGGGGGGAAAAAAAACAGGAGGCAATCACCCAACTGGGACATAGGGACAGGAAGAGAAAGTGAGGTCTGCAGATGCTGGAGA
>NW_025126779.1:0-1101 GCF_004010195.1 Chiloscyllium plagiosum | reverse complement strand
AGAGGAACAGAAGATTATAGTACATGAAGAGAAGTGCAGAGAGTCTTAGTGTGTTCTGTTTGGTTGCTGGTATCTTCGGACGTGGTTCATATTAACATTAGCTTGCAGATTGTTCTGTTCTGTTCCATTGTAAGTATCCATGATCCTCTCATTTGTGTCCAAAAGATAATAATAACTGAACAGTTGCTCAGTTGACTTTCGAGAGTGGCCTAGAGTAGAGGGACGTAATGTTTTACAGTGGAAGTTTCAAGATGTCGCAAGGGGATCAGAGCGTGCGATATGGCACAAGGACATCCCGCAAATTAGTTCAGACTGAAAACTCAGCACTATTGCCTTCATTAAAATTTTATATCCGTCCATTCAAAGCTCATGGGAGCCGCTGTCCAGTCCGGAATTTATCTCCCATTGCCCCCTTTGAGAAGGTGGAGGCTGGGAATGCCTTCCTGAACCGCTGCAGCCCCATCTTTTGCAAACAGGCCCAAACTAAACCCTCATGGAGGGAATTCGACTTTGACTAAATGACTCTGAAGGAATGAACAATGTTATTCAAAGTCAGGAGTGAGTAGCTTCGAACGGAATTTTCAGTGAAGTAGAGTTTCCATTGATCAGTCACAGTTCTCCTTCCAGGTTTAAATGAACATAGGTTTGAATATGTTATCTGTCATTCCTCTGGTCATGCTTCAGAGACGTATTAGGTGTGCATTTAGTATTGACACGACACTGTGATTCTGTGAAGCTATCAGGTTTGAAGCTGTGAGGTGTAACGGTCTCTCTGCCATGTCTGATCATTGACATCCACTCAAATCCCGCCTCACCCCCAACCACTGTAGATTACGATGCACATAAGTCAACTCTAAAATCCGGAACATGACACAGGTTTTGAATAGTGGAGTTCAAAGCTTCATTCAGAATTGGAAAGCTGTGAGTTAGGGCTCAAATGGATGAGCATAATCAAGAACAGCTCAAATTACAGCGACTGCAGTTAGATTTAGGCACAGCCTAAGCTGAAAGTTGCCATATCCCATCTCTGCTTTTCTGTGATTCTCTGAATGTCATGGCAGCATCAACATAGAAACAGTAGGTATCTACCGAGCAACACAG
>NW_025126778.1:0-1101 GCF_004010195.1 Chiloscyllium plagiosum | reverse complement strand
CCAGCATCTGCAGACCTCACTTTCTCCTATCTTATACCTCTCCATCACACAGCAACTGAGGATGTGGTACCTCATACCTCTCCATCATACAGCACCTGAGGATGTGGTATCTTACACCTCTCCATCATACAGCATCTGAGGGTCTGGTATCTTATACCTCTCCATCATACAGCACCTGAGGATGTGGCATCTTAAACTCTCCATCAATACAAAATCTGAGTGTGTGGCATCATATTCCTCTCCATCACACAGCAACTGAGGATGTGGTATTTTATTCCTCTCCATTATACAGCACCTGAGAATGTGGTGTCTTCCACCTCTCCGTCAAACAGCAACTGAGGATGTGGCATCTTAACACTCTCCATCAATACAGCATCTGAGGGTCTGGTATCTTATACCTCTCCATCATACAGCACCTGAGGATGTGGTATGTTATACCTGTCCATCTCACAGCAACTGAGGATGTGGTATCTTATACCTCTCCATCATACAACAACTGAGTATGTGGTATCTTACACCTCTCCATCACACAGCACCTGAGGATGTGGCATCTTATAGCTCTGCTTCAATACAACATCTTAGGATGTGGTACTTTATACCTTTCCATCATACAGCACCTGAGGATGTGGCATCTTATACCTCTCCATCATACAGCAACTGAGGATGTGGTATCTTATACCTCTCCATCATACAGCAACTGAGGATGTGGTATCTTATACCTCTCCATCATACAGCACCAGAGGATGTGGTACCACATACCTCTCCATCATACAGTACCAGAGGATGTGGTACCACATACCTCTCCATCATACAGCACCTGAGGATGTG
Source organism: Chiloscyllium plagiosum (assembly GCF_004010195.1). Lineage (NCBI taxonomy): Eukaryota > Metazoa > Chordata > Chondrichthyes > Orectolobiformes > Hemiscylliidae > Chiloscyllium > Chiloscyllium plagiosum. The sequence goes on along the minus strand of NW_025126778.1, from coordinate 273 downwards.
GTGTCTTACACCTCTCCGTCATACAGCAACTGAGGGTCTGGTATCTTACACCTCTCCTTCATACAGCAACTGAGGAATGTGGTATCATATACCTCTCCATCATACTGCGCCTGAGGATGTGGCATCTTATACCTGTCCATCATACAGCACCTGAGGATGTGGCATCTTAACCCTCTCCATCAATACAACATCTGAGGGTCTGGTATGTTATACCTCTCCATCATACAGCACCTGAGGATGTGGTACATTATACCTCTCCATCATACAGCAACT
>NW_025126777.1:0-1101 GCF_004010195.1 Chiloscyllium plagiosum | reverse complement strand
AGTGATGATTATTCAAACAACTACACAGTTATAATTTTGAGCTGCGTGAGATCACCTCTCTCGACTCTTAGTATTTTGCCTCTATCCATCTATGCTCCACGCCCATTGTCCCCTTCCCCAGGTTGGCAACCTTCCTCTCTGTAAGTGCTGACACACATTATTTTGTCGACAGTACATCAAGATCTGGTTTAACATTTTGCATCAATTCTGCTGGTACATTCCATCCTCGGACATTTCAATAACTTGCATCATTTTGTATAGCCCAAGCATTTCGGTTATCTCGGCTTTATGCTGAAAATATAATTTTTAAAAAGAACTTATTTGCTTTAATAATTACACACCAAAGTTCGTATTTAATTAACCACAATTATACACTGGAAAGTAGAGATACTCTTCCTTCAATACCTACAGTGTTAATAGTTCTCTTGCTGTACCTATTTTCTGTATGTTTTTGCTCTTCCTGCAAAAACAACACTTTTCCCCATTTCTAACAACTCCCCCATTTTTTTTCTTATACCATTTGTTTTTTTGCAATTTTATTTTCTGTCCTCTTTTCACTCTACGGTGCAGAGTTTCGCAATCTTGCCATTTCTGTCCTTCTAAGTCTGTCTTTTTCAAACTCCAGGAGTAATCTGCTACTCTCTCTTTCTTGCGCTTGTATTGTTGTCCTCCCAAAGACATTACCAGCTTAGTCATTATTCATTTTAACACATTGAATCCTATCAGTAAACCTATAATTATTCGTAATACATGTATGCCTAAATTAGCTACCCATTTTCCCCAAGCGTTCTGTCTCCAGTCACCCCATCCCCACCTTCCATCTTTTTGGAGTTCATCCGCAATTTTTCTTATATTGTTTATCTTTTTCTTTACTATTTCTGCCTCATCTTCCAATATGGAAGAGGTGTCTGGGGTGAAGGTGCAGCATTCCTTACCAATCAGCGCACAAGTTCCCCCTTTTCCGGCCAAGAGATACTCTAAAGCCATTCGATTATGTAGAGCTGTTAGTCCTGTTGCTATCATTTCAGTAGTTATGGCGGGTGTCTGGGATTGAGTTTCTCCCATTGTGCCGGTGGTATCATTAATTAAATTTTCAAGGGC
>NW_025126776.1:0-1101 GCF_004010195.1 Chiloscyllium plagiosum | reverse complement strand
GATCTGGGTGTTTAGGTCCATTGTACCCTGAAGGTGGCAGCGTAGGTGGACAGAATGGTCAAGAAGGCACATGGCACACTTTCCTTCATCGCGCGGGGTGGTGAATACAAGAGTTAGCACTGAACTCCTCCCTTTCTCTTCCAAGATTGGACAATGCATCGACAAACGTTTTCTCGTCCTGCCACGGAGACAATTTTCAGACTGAATGTCTCGAACAACAAGCTCCATCTAAGCAGTCTGCAGTTGTCCTTACATTTCTCCACAAACCTCAGTGGGTTATGGTTAGTGTAAATGATTGTCTCAGATACATTACTGGGAACATGAACATGAAAATATTATCACGCCATGAACAGGGCCAAAGTCCACTTCTCAACAGTCGAATACTGCTACTGATGAATGTTCAATTTCCTGGACAAATACCGGTTTGGTCTTTCTAACTTATCGACATCTTCTTGTGAGAGCACAGCAACAACACGCACATCACTCGCATCAAGAGCCGCATTGAATTGCTTTGAGCAATTTGTTGTGACCAAGAATGCAGCAGCAGTTAACACAGCTTTCAGGCTGTCAAATGTATTTTTACATGATTAGACAGGTGCTGGAAAAACACAGGAGGTCAGAAAGCATTCGAGGAGCAGGGAAATCGACGTTTCGGCCAGGAGCCCCTCATCCGGAATGAGGCTGGTACCCTCTTGGGTGGCGAGATAATTGGGAGATTAATGGGGCTGGGGAGAATGTGGCTAACAGTGCAACAGGTGAATGGTGAAAGGAATAAAGGTGATAGGTCGAGAGGAGGGTGAAGCAGATAGGTTCGAAGGAAGATTGGCAGGTAGGACAGATCATGACGATGGTGCTGAGCTGGCAGGTTAGAACTGGGGTATGGTGGGCGAAAGGGAAATGAGGAAACTAGTGAAGACTACACTCGTGGTCCAGACGAGTCCACAGCTACACATCTCGTAATTTAGGAACACCACACTGCCCAATTCTACCTCCTTCCCATGTTCCAGATGCCTCACCACCCCGGCCGACCCATTGTCTCAGCCTACTTCTGCCCCAATGAACTCATCTACACCCACATCGATACTGTGCTTTTCCCGCTAG
>NW_025126775.1:0-1101 GCF_004010195.1 Chiloscyllium plagiosum | reverse complement strand
GTGTGTGATGGGGGACAGTGTAGAGGGAGCTTTACGTTCAGTGTCAAACTGGAAAGGGGGTGTGATTGGACGGTGTTCCCCCTGTGAGGGTGAGTGCGATTGGACAGTATTCCCCGTGAGGGTGGGTGTGATTGGACGGTGTCCCCCCGTGAGGGTGAGTGCGATTGGACGGTGTCCCCCCGTGAGAGTGGGTGTGATTCGACGGCGTTCCCACGTGAGGGTGGGTGTGATTGGACGGTGTCCCCCGTGAGGGTGAGTGCGATTGGACGGTTTTCCCCCTGTGAGAGTGAGTGTGATTGGACAGTGTTACCCCTGTGAGGGTGAGTGTGATTGGACGGTGTCCCCCTGTGAGGGTGAGTGTGATTGGACGGTGTCCCCCTGTGAGGGTGAGTGTGATTGGACGGTGTCCCCCTGTGAGGGTGAGTGTGATTGGACGGTGTCCCCCTGTGAGGGTGAGTGTGATTGGACGGTGTCCCCCTGTGAGGGTGAGTGTGATTGGACGTTGTCCCCCTGTGAGGGTGGGCGTGATTGGACATTGTCCCCCTGTGAGAGTGGGCGTGATTGGACGGTGTTACCCCGTGAGTGTGGGCGTGATTGGACGGTGTTACCCCTGTGAGGGTGAGTATGATTGGACGGTGTCCCCCTGTGAGGGTGGGTGTGATTGGATGGTGTCCCCCTGTGAGGGTGAGTGTGATTGGACGGTGTCCCCCTGTGATGGTGAGTATGATTGGACGGTGTCCCCCTGTGAGGGTGGGTGTGATTGGACGGTGTCCCCCTGTGAGGGTGAGTATGATTGGACGGTGTCCCCCTGTGAGGGTGAGTATGATTGGACGGTGTTCCCCTGTGAGGGTGGGTGTGAATGGACAGTATTACCTCTGTGAGGGTGAGCGTGATTGGACGGTGTCCCCCTGTGAGGGTGAGCGTGATTGGACGGTGTCTCCCTGTGAGGGTGGGTGTGATTGGACGGTGTCCCCCGTGAGGGTGAGTGTGATTGGACGGTGTCCCCCGTGAGGGTGAGTGCGATTGGACTGTGTCCCCCTGTGAGGGTGGGTGCGATTGGACGATGTTCCCCTGTGAGGGTGGGTGCGATTGGACGATGTT
>NW_025126774.1:0-1101 GCF_004010195.1 Chiloscyllium plagiosum | reverse complement strand
CCGATAGTGGGATTGCTGTCTAACAGCCGATGTAATGACAAGGCTGAGCATGTCGGGTTAAGGGAAGGACAGAGGAGAAGGTGCTCAGGCCCTAAAATTATTGAACTTGATATTGAATTCTGAATGCTGCAGGAATCCCAACCCTGTTTTAACTAATTCAGTATGGCAAACCTGAGACAGGGATGTTGGTCAGAGAACATGATGGTGTCTTGAAGTGGCAGATGCACAGTCAATGTCCTGCAAAATGTTGACACAGTCTCCGTTTCCCCCATCAATGTGAGCAGACCACACTGTGATTGGCAAATATAGCAGACCAGGCAGTGGAAAGCAATGGGAAATAATTTCATGGCACTTTATGTGGGCCCAATACACAAGAGGGAAGAAAGAAGGAGAGGAAAGTCATACTTTTAGAGGTTTGTTTCATTTATAAAAGGACCAGAAAGTCATTTCTGGACAGTGACACACACACCTCCCTCACAGCCACCCTCACCCTACTCCCACCTCCGCCCCATTACCCTCCTCCTGGTGCCTGGTTCAGGGGTGTAACTGAACGGCTGTAGGTCATGTTAGAAAATAAACCAGCGCAGCACAGGAACAGGTCCTTTGGCTCACCATGTCTGTGGCAACAGTGATGCCATTCCAAACTAATCCCATCTGCTTGGACATGGTCCATATCCCTCTATTCCCTGCCTGTCATTGATTTTTCTGCTCCTCGGATGCTGCCTTACCTGCTGTGCTTTTCCAGTATCACTCTAATCTTGACCTTAGACATTTGCCTCAGAGTTTTTGACATTCTACTCTCGGAACACAATTCCAAATTTTGAGAAGGTTTGTAGTTCAGGTTGATTTGAGAAGACTTGTAGCACTGGATGTAGGTTTGCTCGCTGAGCTGCAAAGTTCATTTTCAGCCATTTCTTCACCATACTCGGTAACATCTGCAGTGATCCTCCAGACGAAGCTCTGCAGTGTTTCCTGTTTTCTATTTCCATGTTTGGGTTTCCTTGGGTTGGTGCTGTTTTCTATTTCCATGTTTGGGTTTCCTTGGGTTGGTGATTCAATTTCCTGTGGTGATGTCATTTCCTATGGTGATGTCATTTCTTG
>NW_025126773.1:0-1101 GCF_004010195.1 Chiloscyllium plagiosum | reverse complement strand
TGCGTGCGCACACACAGACACACACGTACACACGAGGGAGGGACACGCACACAGAGTGAGGGACATGCACACACAGTGAGAGAGGGACACGCACACAGAGTGAGAGAGGGACACATACACACAGTGAGAGAGGGACACGCACACACAGTGAGAGAGGGGGACACACGCACACACACACACACACACAACACAGCGAGCGTGGGACACAGACACACACAAACAGCGAGGGACACACAAACAGCGAGGGAGTGAAACGTACACACACAGCATGGGAGGGAGACACACTTACACGAACACACACACACTCAGAGGGAGGGACACGCACGTAAACACACGCACACACGCACACACACACACACACACACAGGGAATGTGCACAGAAAGTGAGAGGGGACACAAACTGACACGGCGAGGGAGGGAGACACGCACACACAGCAAGGGGGGCACATGCACTCACACAGCGAGGGGCATATATACAATGAGCAAGTGAGGGACAGACACACACCAAGGGTAGGACATGCACACACACAGCGATGGAGGGTCATATACAAACACACACAGCGAGGGATGGACACACACACACAGAGTGAGGGACATGCACACACAGTGAGAGAGGGACACACACACAGCGAGGGAGGGACACACACACAGCGAAGGAGTGAAATGTACACACAAAGTGAGAGAGTGACACACACACACACAGCGAGGGAGACACACACACACACATGTGGGATATACACAAACACACAGAGCGAGAGAGGGACACGCACACACACAGGAAAGGAGGGACAAGCAGACACATGGCAAGGGGGAGGGCATGTGCACAGACATTGAAAGGGGGCACACACACAGCGAGAGGGGAGACGCACAGACATGGCGAGAGAAGGACACACGCACACACAGCAAGGGGGGGCAGGCATTCACACAGCGAGGCGCGATGCGGACACACAATGGTGGGGATATGCACAAAGAGCAAGGGAGGGACACACACGCATACAAGGGACGGACACACACTCACAGAGCGAGGGAGTGACGCGCGCACACAAAGCAAGAGGCGCACATACACGAACAAAGCAAGGGAGGGACACGCACACATACACA
>NW_025126772.1:0-1101 GCF_004010195.1 Chiloscyllium plagiosum | reverse complement strand
TTCCTCATTCCTGAAGGGCTTATGCCTGTAATGTCGATTCTCCTGCTCCTTGGATGCTGCCTGACCTGCTGCGCTTTTCCAGCAACACATTTTTCAGCCCTGACAAAACTAGCCCTGCTTGCAATAACCTGGGTAAACTAGCCCACTCTACTGTACACTTGGCAAACCAGCCCAGTGTACGATACCTTGGGTAAACTAGCTCACTCAACTATACCCTGGGTAAACTAGCCCACTCTACTATATCCTGAGTAAACTAGCCCAGCTTGCAATATCCTGAGTAAACAAACCCAGGCTGGAATACCCTGTGTAATCTTTCTCAGACTGCAATACCCTGGGTGAACTATCCCAGTGTACAATACCGTGAGTAAACTAGACCAGACTGTAAAACCTTGGTAAACTAGCCCAGACTGCAATAACCTCGGTAAAACACAGCAGACTGTAATATCTTGAGTAAAATAGCCAAACCGCAATATCCTGGGTAAACTAGCCCACTCTACTGTACCCTTGGTAAACTAGACCAGTGTACAATAACCTGAGTAAACTAGCCCACTCAACTATACCCTGGGTAAACTAACCAACCCTGCTATACCCTGAGTAAACTAGCCCAGTCTTCAATATCCTGAGTAAACTATCCCAGACTGCAATTCTCAGAGTAAACTAGCCCAGACTGCAATACCTTTGGTGAACTATCCCAGCTTACAATACCCTGAGTAAGCTCGCCCACACTACTATATCCTGGGTAAACTAGCCCACTCAAGTATACCCTGGGAAAACTGCCCAGTGTACAATACGCTGAGTAAAGCGGCCCATGCGATATTCCCTGGGTAAACTAGCCTACTCTACTATATCCTGGGTAAACTAGCCCAGTGTACAATACCCTGAATAAACTTGCCCACTCTACCGTACCCTTGGTAAACTAGCCCAGTGTACAATACCCTGGGTAAACTAGCCCACTCAACTACACCCTGGGTAAAGTAGCCCACTCTACTATACCCTGCGTAAACTAGACTAGCTTGCAATCTCCTGAGTAAACTAGCCCAGACTGAAATATTCTGGGTAAACTAGCCCACTCTACTGTACCCTTGGTAAACTAGCCCAGTA
>NW_025126771.1:0-1101 GCF_004010195.1 Chiloscyllium plagiosum | reverse complement strand
AGCATGGAGTGACAGCTGCATCCATCGTCTGATTGTCTGGTGGAAAGAACAGTCCAAATATTGAGGGCAAAGTTAAGAAAACAGTTGACAACTTCACTGGTTACCAAACTGTCCCACTTTATCTTTGATTATAGAAACACCGCTCACAACTGCAGTCACAACTCCACCAGATTTGCTGAAGCGAAGAAGACTCCAGGTTAACTCTGATCTTTTTGGATGTTGTGGGGAGGGTGAAACGGCATCAGTAAGGCCAATGCTGGCTACAAAACCCCTCTTTGTGCGTGAGGCAGTTTGTTTCGTGGGACAAAATATGCTGTTGAAACTGTTGAAATGGCCCCGAATGGGTAAAAGATAAGTTCAAAGTAAGGACAGGTTGCAAGATGTACAATGCTTTAGTCACATAAGATATCCTGAACAATGGTGAGGATCACATGATTGCTGCAATCTCAAGACGTGGTCAGGAGCAAAACATACCCAGCCCTTCACAACATTCAGCAAGGCTGTTCGAACCTGTGGGTTCTCCTCCTTCACCCAGTGTAGAAGAATCCTCTGAGGGTGAGATGGACGACGCACATGTTGCAGCGTTGACACCATTACCACCTGCAGAAGAAGATAATTTTTTCTGAGATGCAAGAGGAAGGCCACAGTCCAGCACATGGCGGCAGATTGCAGCCCAGAGTCCGAGGAAGTGGAACTAGTTGGAAAGTAAATCAAGAGATGGTGCAAGAAAGAGGATTAGATGGGGACAGAATTGATGATTGGAACGCAGTCAGCAAGTGAACCACATTGAATATAATTTTCCAGGTTGAAGCTGTTCACCTCGGCTAATCAGGGAGATCTGACTGACAGATGTGTCAAGGGTTCTGCTCATTCGAGGAGCAGTCTCTATGAAGGCTAGGTCAGTGTCGCGTGTGCATGTGGAAAATTTTGGAGTGCATGCCACAGCATATTACATGCACGGAGTTCAGGAATACCTAAGTCTTGGTCGAAACAGAGAAGGTGGTACTCCAACTGAAGAACAAGGCTGCAGTTGCAAATGGTACTCCCCCTCAAGCATTGAACTGCAGAGGCACTATGCTTCCAGTGCCGCTGAATATCCTT
>NW_025126770.1:0-1101 GCF_004010195.1 Chiloscyllium plagiosum | reverse complement strand
AACTGCATTATGTCGTCACAGTGTCTTTTCCATGGTAGGTTTTACAGAACTGCATTATGTCGTCACTGTGTCATTTCCATAGTAGGTTTTACAGAACTGCATTATGTCGTCACTGTGTCTTTTCCATAGCAGCGTTTCCAGAACTGCATTATGTCGTACCTGTGTCTTTTCCATGGTAGGTTTTACAGAACTGCATTATGTCGTCACTGTGTCTTTTCCATAGCAGCGTTTACAGAACTGCATTATGTCGTCACAGAGTCTTTTCCGTAGCAGCATTTACAGAACTGCATTATGTCGCCACAGTGTCCTTTCCATAGCAGCTTTTACAGAACTGCATTATGACGCCACAGTGTCCTTTCCATAGCCGCTTTTACGGAACTGCATTATGTCATCACTGTGTCTTTTCCATAGAAGCGTTTACAGAACTGCATTATGTCGTCACTGTGTCTTTTCTGTTGCAGGTTTTACAGAACTGCATTATGTCGTCACTGCGTCTTTTCCATAGCAGCTTTTATAGAACTGCATTATGTCGTCACTGTGTCTTTTCCATAGCAGCGTTTACAGAGCTGTATTATGTTGTCACTGTGTCTTTTCCACAGCAGCGTGTTCAGAACTGCATTATGTCAACACAGTGTCTTTTCCATAGCAGGTTTTGCAGAACTGCATTATGTCGTCACAGTGTCTTTTCCATAGCAGGTTTTGCAGAACTGCATTATGTTGTCACTGTGTCTTTTCCATTGCAGGTTTTACAGAACTGCATTCTGTCGTCACAGTGTCTTTTCCATCGCAGGTTTTACAGAACTGCATTATGTCGTCACAGTGTCTTTTCCAGAGCAGCTTTTACAGAACTGCATTATGTCGTCACTGCGTCTTTTCCATAGCAGGTTTTACAGAACTGCATTATGTCGTCACTGTGTCTTTTGCATAGCAGCGTTTTCAGAACTGCATTATGTCGTCACTGCGTCTTTTCCATTGCAGGTTTTACAGAACTGCATTATGTCGTCACTGTGTCTTTTCCATAGTAGGTTTTACAGAACTGCATTATGTCGTCACTGTGTCTTTTCCAAAGCAGCTTTTACAGAACTGCATTATGTCGTCACT
>NW_025126769.1:0-1101 GCF_004010195.1 Chiloscyllium plagiosum | reverse complement strand
TCCTCTGACCACTCCGTCTGCCTGGCCAATTTTCCAAACGAAATAAAGAAGGTTCCAACATCTTTCTCATCAAAATGTAGCTGTTTTAACAATTTAAATATCAATGCCTTCTCTCTTCATCTCCATCCTGTTAACTTTACTTCCCTGACTAAGTCATAATTTCGACGTTCAAATTCTGTCTCCTTTTGTCTTGCTTTTCTCTCTTTTTTCTCTCTGCCTTTCTGCTCTCTCTTTGCTCAGCTAAGAACCTTCTCTCTCTTTCATTTTCCTCTCTCCCTCTTTCTTCTCTACCTCTTTTTCTTTCTCTCTCCCTTTCTTTTTCCACTTTCTCTCTTTGCTTAAGTTCAAACTTAAACTTCCACAATTGTAATCTGATTTTTTCGAAGTCTACTGCGCTTGTCTGTTTCTCTGACAACTTTAATTATTTGAATAACTCCCTTAAAATTTCAGCATTACTTCTGTCCTTGGTCAAATCCAACTCTATCTTCGTTGCTAATTCTAAAAGTATGGTATTTTTATGTCCCTCTAAACATTCTTGGCAAATATGGGAATCTTCTTCAAACCCCAGAAACTCTTTAGCAATCCTCAGAGCCATTTCTTCCCACTTTTAATTTAAGCAAACACAAGTCACCCAAATTAAACAATCTAGGACCGTTATCGACAACTGTTTAAATCTGCTGGGATCTTTTCTACCCCAAATCTGTTCAGATCTGTCCAAAGCTCAGTCTGGATCTGCCTAAAGCGACCAAATCCTGTACAAGCACGCAAACTGTTACAACACTGTGGTGGACCCGCCTGCAAATTAAATCAAACTGCCAGAAAAGTTCACCCCGCCTCGTCATCTGCTAAAGTATGAGTGACAACGAACTCACTTCCACGACTTAAAGATAAAAAATATCTATTGATCCTTTAGCGCTAAAAGTGAACATTAAACAACAACGATTTACAACTCTGAACCTCTTTTCTCTTAAAGGCTTGTTATCTACCTCTCACTCTATGACAATATACTGATGCACAAAAAAAGATCTCCTCTTAAAATTACGTCAACTTACCTTTCAAAACCAGCCAGGCTGTCATCGTCAGTGTCTGCATTCTTTCAGC
>NW_025126768.1:0-1101 GCF_004010195.1 Chiloscyllium plagiosum | reverse complement strand
GCCACAGTGGTAACCACTGACCCACCGTGCCCATCACCAATTTTTGTAGGATATTTTAAAGAAAAAAATCATTATTTAGATAGTTTAAGTTTTAAAAACTACAATGTTCTCAAATTTAAAATTTTCAGAAACTATAATGAGATACATAGTTTTGTTAGTGACCTGAAGATAATAAATCGCAGAGTTCTGTGATTATGGAAATGAACAACAGGTAGAAGCAAATCCAATGTTGGATTGAAAAACAATTCAGTCTCCGCTTCGATATTTTTGAACCAACATTCTTGGCTGCTCTGACACATGTCAGCTGAAGGTGGGAATTCAATCCACGCCTCGTCGTCTTGTAGTAGAAACATTACCAGAGCTCCACAAGAGCCTTTCATTATGTTCTCATCAAGGAATGGTGGGAGTATTGTCCGAAAACTAAACAAGATTCATTGCGATAATTTGCCTGATTCTGTGTGTAATGGACTAACAATGAAATAGTAATTCACAATAATAACGGTACAAAGCACAAATGGTCATACTTAAAAATTAATATCATGATAATTAAATGAAAGACATGTAGACATAATCGTGTGATATTGTAAATTCATTAAAATAAATAAAACTATTCAATATGTTTAACGTATTTGTTCTTATAATAAAAAGACAATCAGAATTTTTTGCAACATTAAGAAATCATAAAAAAGGGTTATTCAATGTGACTATTCAGTTGCAGCCAAATTCCCTTCCTTCCACTACTGTACAACTTTCAACAATTAAAAATTTACTCTTATTGAAAAAGGAAAGAGCAAACAGCTGTAAATTCTTTTTCTTGTTTACACAAAAAACTCACAAAAATTGAACTATTCTTTCACATTAAAATATTTAACTCAGTTTGTTCAGAAATTTAAGCATTGAAGAAAAACATAATCAATTCAAAATACACATCGATATTCACAATAATTGGGAGATTGAACACTGCAAATCCTTTTCATCCGTTGATGTACTGAGCCATAATTAAGACCATAAGACCATAAGACATAGGAGTGGAAGTAAGGCCATTCGGCCCATCGAGTCCACTCCGCCATTCAACTGTTATACCCCTTAATGTACTGAGCA
>NW_025126767.1:0-1101 GCF_004010195.1 Chiloscyllium plagiosum | reverse complement strand
TCCACACAGACAGTTGCCCGGGACTGGAATCAATATCGGATCCTTGGTGCTACAAGGCAGCGGTGCTAACCACTGAGCCATCGTGCCGCCCCCATATAACCCTAAAGATGTCTAACGATCCTTGCGTCCTCAGCCTTATGTCAGCTTTGTTTTTTCTCTTGACCAGATGTTCTACATCTCTTGGAACCTTGTCAAATGCTTTGCTGAAGTCCATGTAGACAACATAGACTGCTCTGCCTTCATCAATCTCTTGGCCATCTCCTCGAAGAGTCAATCGGGTTTGTGAAATACGGTTTCCCACTCACAAAACCATGCTGACTATCTCTAATCCGCCCTTGTGTTTCCAAATATACGTAGCTACTTTCGCTCAGAATCTCCTCCAACAACTTCCCCATCACTGGGTTCACGGGGCTGCAATTTCCTGGATTTTCCCTGCAACCCTTATGCGATGGAAAAGCACTAGCCGCCGTCTAGTCTTCCGACACCTCACTGTGTCTGTTGATAATATAAATATGTCTGTTAGGGACACTGCAATCTCTTCCTTAGCTTCCCCCAAGTTTCTTGGATCGACCTAATGAGCTACTGAGAATTGATCTACCTTTATTTGTTTTAAGATTCCAACACTTCCTCTTGTCTGTTTCGGATTATTTCCAAGACATCACAAATTATTTTCCAAAGTTCCAGAGCTTCCATGTCTTTCTCCAGAGTAAATACTGACAAGACTTTTTTTTTTGTTTAAGACCTCACCAATCTCCTCTGGTTCCACACATTGGTGACCTTATTGATCTTTAAGGAGCCCTATTCTCTACCAGGTTATTCTTTAGGCCTTATTCAAGCTTGCACAAAGGCTTCTGAAAATTCAAATGAACCATATCCTTCGTACCAACACCCCCCCAACACACCCTTATCTATTCTGCCATTTATATTCACACCAACAGATAAAATCCAACAGGCACAAAAACAATTTCGCTTTTATAAAATATATTTCTAAAGGTCCAGTTTTTAAAATTGATATGTTGTTTTTCACTCATTTCAGCATGCTCCTGACTAACTGTCAGGCTAACAGCATTTGTTTTTAGACTGGAAACATAAAGGGTTGTG
>NW_025126766.1:0-1101 GCF_004010195.1 Chiloscyllium plagiosum | reverse complement strand
TGGTCTCATGGAACCGGTTTAAGTGTCTGATTGCGCTCTGCCTGTTCCTGTTTAACAGCTCGATGCACTGAACAGACCACTCTTCTTCCTGTGTAACAGGCAGGAGTATTGAATGTGCTGTCACTTTTCCCGTGTGCAACCACCTTGCAATGCTGAATGAGCTCCTCTTTTAACTGCGGAAATGGGCAGTGTCTGGACGTACTGTTACATAAATGTTACCGACACTTTAACAGCACAAACCGGAATGCTGTCAGGGTCTTGCTGCACATGAACACGGAATGTTTCAGGAACTGATGGGGGTCAAAATTTTCTGAACATTGTGTGATCTTCAGTCATCATACCCACTTCCGAAAAGACATTGATGGAGCAACTGAAAGATGTTTGTGTTGAGGAGGCTAACGTGAGGATTGCCTGCAGAGATGTCCCGGGACTGAGAGGATTGTTGGCGACTGACCCCAAACCTTATTGTGTTCTGAAAGACCCCGTCTAGTGGCAAAGTTGCACCTGATTACCATTCGGCTTTAATACATAGGTGGTCGCAATGCCATCCTCAGTCAAATACTGCATTGGTATCATAGCCATTCACTCTTTCCTGAGATCCTGTGTTCGCCTCTTGTTCACATCAATAGGTGACAATGTATGTGTAGGGAGTGTTTTCCTCGCACAGAAGGTAATCACTGTTGGAAATTATCTGGGCTACAGATCTAAGGGAGCTACATTACTGAAAGCATTTAAGGAGGAGGCAGATGGACTTTGGACCTGTCAGAGAGCTAAGGGGTGAAGAATTGGGCATTAAAGAGGAGTTACTGTCAACAGGAGATCAGCCATGATGGTTTACAATGGCTTGATCATCCGAATGACCTGATCCTGTACCTTTTGTCCTCATATTCAGTAATTGCAAAGTTAATGTTTGCAATTTTCCTGAATGTTCTTTTATTGAACTTTGCAATCAGAGAGAGTAAAGTATTTTGTGAGTCACCTCTGGTTTAAGTATGGGGACTGCATTCACACCGAATCTGGGTCTATAATATGACTAACAAATGAATCACAAGTTGCAGAGAGGAAACACTGTAATGAGACCAGAGGCGTCTTTTGAACCAA
>NW_025126765.1:0-1101 GCF_004010195.1 Chiloscyllium plagiosum | reverse complement strand
TCCTTATGGCAAGCTCATACAGAAGATGAAGTGCAATGGGATCAGCGGTCAGTTAGTAAGATGGATAGAGAACTGCTTGGTCATAGAAGACAGAGTAGTGATGGAACGGTGTTTTTGTGACTGGAGATGTATAAATAGATTGGTGGAGTTGCAAATTATGAGGATGAATGCTAGAGAATACAGCAGGATTTAGGTCAACTGCAGACTTGGACAGAGAAAACACGGATGTAATTTTATCTGGGCAGTTGCGACGTGATGCGTTTTAGAAGGTTTCATGCAGGAGAGAAGTATAAATTGGATGGAAAAATTACTGGCCGCATCAACATCCGAAGTGATCTAGGTGTACAGCTCCTCAGTTCCCTGAAAGTGGCAACATGGGTGGATAGGGTGATCAAGAAGAGTGACGGCTAACTTGCAGACATACACCGCAGCATGCAGTATGAACATTAGCAGGTCATATTGCAGTTGTGTTCAGTACTGGTTGCCACACCAGTAGAACGATATGGAAGTGTTGGAGATGGTATGGAAAGGCTTTAACAGGATCTTGTCTGGTCTGGAGGGTATTCGCCAGAAGGAGATATTGAACAAACATGGTTTGTGTGCAGCTGGGCATCATTGGCTATGGGGCTACCTGATAGATATTTACAAAATTATCAGAGGCATAGATAGAAGGACAGTTAGGTTTTAGGTAAAAGGGAGAAAGTTCAGGAGATGTGATAGTTAAGGTATTTTTTCGCTGTTCCAGACAGAATGTGAAAGTGCCTGGAATGCACTGATAGAGGGGAAGAAGCCAATATAGCAAGGTTTAAGAGGCATGTTGGCACAAGTATTACTAAGTAGGGAATAGAATGACATAGAAGGTATCAGAGCAAAAACTTTTATTTTAACTTTAGAATGGCATCATGTGTCAGTGCGAGCTTGCTGAGATGAAGAGCCTGTTCCTGCGCTGGACTGTTCCTTAAAACAAGATTTGTGCAGGAATGGCAAGATGTTGACTGAATGATGACTGATGATCAACAGCCACATTCAATGGATCTCTCAACAACTTGCAGCTTCATACCCTCCCATCCACATCAGGGAAAATCAATATGGAGAATTGGA
>NW_025126764.1:0-1101 GCF_004010195.1 Chiloscyllium plagiosum | reverse complement strand
TAGGTTAGATGGGCTTCAGATTGGTATGACAGGGTTGGCGCAACATCGAGGGCAGAAGGGCCTGTACTGCGCTGTAATGATCTATGTTCTACGTTCTATAACACATTGACTGCTGTCACAGACACTGAACAGTAGAAACACACTCTTTCGGCTGTCACAGACCCTGAACAGCAGGAGAACACACTCACCGCTGTCACAGACCCTGAACAGCAGAACACACACACTGCTATCACAGACCCTGAACACCAGGGGACACACTCTCTGCTGTCATAGTCCCTGAACAGCAGGGGAACACACTCACCGCTGTCACAGACCCTGAAAAGTAGGAGAACCCATTCATTGCCGATGCAGAAACTGAACAGTAGGAGAACGCATTCACTGCTGGTAAAGAACCTGAAGTAGGAGATCACACACATTGCTGTTACAGACCCTGAAGAGCGGGAGAAGGCACTCATTGCCAATACAGAACCTGAACAGCAGGAGAATGCACTCACAGCTATCACAGACCCTGAACAGCAGATTACACACTCACTGCTGTCACAGACCCTGAACAGTAGGAGAATGCACTCACAGCTATCACAGCCCCTGAACAGCAGGAGAACACACTCACTTCTGACACAGACCTTGAACAACAAGAGAACACACTCATGGCTCTCACAGACCCTGAACAGCAGGAGACCACACTCACAGCTGGCCCAGATCCTGAACAGCAGGAGAACACACTCACTCCTGTCACAGACCGTAAACAGCAGAAGAAAACACTTTCTGCTCTCACAGTCCTTGAACAACAGGAGAACACATTCACTTCTGAAACACACCTTGAACAACAGGAGAACACACACACTGCCAGCACAGACCAAGAAGAGCAGGTTAACAACTCACTGCTCCCACAGATCCTGAACAGCAGGAGAACACACTCTCTGCTGTCACAGTCCCTGAACAGGAGGAGAACAGACACTCTGCTGCCACAGTCCCTGAACAGCAGTAGAATACACTCACTGTTGTCACAGACCCTGAACAGCAGGAGAACACACTCACAGCTCTCACAGACCCTGAACAGCAGGAGACCACACTCACAGCTGTCCCAGATTCTGAACAGTA
>NW_025126763.1:0-1101 GCF_004010195.1 Chiloscyllium plagiosum | reverse complement strand
TCACGCCAATATAGTAAAAAACTATTTCTAAATTAAAAAAAATATAAAACATATGTAAAAGGAGACTTTCCCCCTTGCTTCCAGGGGGCATCACTTCCTATCGTATGCTTTCCCAACCAGTGTCCCATCCACGACCTAGGCACCCCATAATAAAATAGAAAAA
This sequence comes from Chiloscyllium plagiosum, assembly GCF_004010195.1. Lineage (NCBI taxonomy): Eukaryota > Metazoa > Chordata > Chondrichthyes > Orectolobiformes > Hemiscylliidae > Chiloscyllium > Chiloscyllium plagiosum. Next base: position 938 of record NW_025126763.1, on the reverse strand, counting down.
TTCAAGTTTACTATAAAGCTAAAGTTAATGGTTAACCCTAACCCCAACCATACCAATACCTAGATATATTTAGTAACGATAATACCACGTATAAACATATAAAACTATAAAGTTACAGTCTCAGCAGATAATAACTAAGTATAATAACACAAAAATAAAAAAGGGGGAAAAAACCCCGCTCTGAACGAAAGAAATAAGGTAGGGCAAAGCAAATGCACCCCCTCACCTGAATCAACTAAACCACATGGCCTATAAAAACAAGGAAATCGCATAGTGGAGAACAAATAAGCCCCCCCTCCCCACCCCCGGAGATGATATTAAACAATAAAGGAAATAAGGGGAAAAAAGAAGGGTAAACCGGGGGAAGGGGGAGAGCAGAACAGCATCATTAACCACACGGATTAATTCTTACAATCTATTTAAGAGAGTCCAAAACTTCCTTGGCCTTCTCCGGCAATCCAAAGTTATAGACGGATCTTTTGTGGTTAAAACGCAGCATCGCTGGGTAGCACAAGGAGTACTGAATGTTTAATTCCGTTAGATGCTTCTTTGTTTCATCAAACGCCCTCCTCTTGCAGACCAAAGCTGGGGAAAAATCCTGGAACAGCATAATCTCAGATCCCTCATATGTCATGGCCTGGGGATCTTTCCCGAGGGTTCTGGAGGCTTGCTTCTCTCTGTAACACTGAAGCCGGAACAGGACAGGGCAGGGGCGCTGGTCTGACCCGGGCCTGCGTATAGCAACCCAGTGGGCCCATTCTACTCGCACCTGGCCTGACCCAGATTCCAGCTTCAACATCTGAGGGAGCCACTGCTCCAGAAGCACTGCAAGCTGGCCTTCCTCTTCTCGTTCGGGAAGGCCCAGCAAACAAATATTTTTTTCGACGACCCCGATTCTCGAGGTCATTGATGTGATCTTCTAAGGCCTGGATTCGCTG
>NW_025126762.1:0-1101 GCF_004010195.1 Chiloscyllium plagiosum | reverse complement strand
CCCTGAGATTGACAGGTCACCTACACATAGGGAGGGATGGCATGGACCCTGAAGGGAACAGATCACCCACAAATTGGGAAGGATGGCAAGGTCCCTGAGAAGGAGAGACCATCCACACATTCGAACGGATGGCAGGGTCCCGGAGAGGGACAGACAAACAACACATTGGGAAGGATGGCAGGGTCCCTGAGAGGGGACCGATCCCCCACACAATTGGAAGGATGGCAGTGTCCCTGAGAGGGGCCAGAGCACCCACACATTGTGAAGGATGGCAGTGTTCCTGAGAGTGGGCAGATCACCCACACAATGGGAAGGATAGCAGGATCTCTGAGAGGGGGCAGATCACCCATCGAACGGGAAGGATGGCATGATTCCTAAGAGGGGACAGATCACCAACACATTGGGAAGGATGGCAGAGTCGCTGAGAGGGGGCAGATCACTCACACATTGGGAAGGATAGCAGGGTCCCTGAAAGGGGACAGATCACCCACGCATTGGGAAGGATCGCAGGGTCCCTGAGAGGGGACGGATCACCCACACATTGGGAAGGATGGCAGGGTCCCTGAGAGTGCACAGATTACCCACACATTGGGAAGGATTGCAGGGTCCCAGAAAGTGGGCATATTACACACACATTGGGAAAGATGACAGTGTCCCTGTGAGGTGCCAGGTCACCCACACATTGGTATGGATGGCAGTGTCCCTGAGAGGGAGCAGACCCCCACACATTTGGGAAGGATGGCAGGGTCCCTGAGAGGGGGCAGATCACCCAAACATTGTAGAAGTTGGCAGTGTTCCCAAGAGTGGGCAGATCACCCACACATTGGTAAGAAGGCAGGGACACTGAGAGGGAGCAGATCACCCACACAATGGGTAGGACGGCAGCGCCCCTGAGAGGGGACAGGTTACCCACACATTGGGAAGGATGGAATGGTCTGTGAGAGAGACAGATCACCCACTCATTGGGGAGGATGGCATTGTCCCTGAGCGGGGAAAGATTACCAATACAATGGGAAGGAGAGAAGGCTCCCTGATATTGACTGGTTACCCACACATCGGGAAGGATGGCAGAGTCCCTGAGAGGCGGCAGATCATCCACAC
>NW_025126761.1:0-1101 GCF_004010195.1 Chiloscyllium plagiosum | reverse complement strand
TATCATCCTTAACCAATGCACCAATTCCACCTCCTTTGCCTTCATGTCTATCCTTTCAGAATACCAAGTACCCATGGACAGTTCACTGTCCAGTCCTGATCTCCCTGTAACCATGTTTTAATCATCCTTACCATGTCATACCCATTTATCCCTGTATCTCCTGCCAGCTCATCAATTTTATTCCAAATACTGTGTGCTTTTCGCCCTAATGTTTTTAAATACGTTTTTTCGATTTGTTTTTCCCATTTAATATTTTCTTGAGTACGAATTTCCTGATCTCACACACCTCACTCATTCACGAACCCCATACATTCCATCTTCATTTACTAATCTCTGACATACTTCTCTATCACTTATTCCAATCTCCAACTCACATTTTGGACTGATTTGATTCCTTCTCGCAGCATGGTCATGAGACTGGCTGTGCCTGATGTCCGACTCACCTCTACCTTCTGCTCCGTTCCTGACCTGCTGCTTTGTTTCCCAGCCTCCTGGTTTATTAGTTTAAATCCACACAATTTGCACGAGAAAACCTCCCCACTAGGATGTTGGTGCTCATCCAGTTAAGATGCAATCTCTCCATTTCTTAAAGCCCCTACCTATCCTGGAAGAGGGCCCAATGATCCAGAAATCTGAAACCGTCGCCTCTGAACTAGCTCTTTTACCATATGTTAATCGTTACCTAATCCTTACCCTTTTACACGAGGCACTGGGTGTAATTCAGACATTACAGAGATTTGTTTTCTCTCTCTCTGTCTCTGTCTCTCTCTCTCTCTCTCTTTCTCACACACACACACACACACACTTCATTACTTTGAAGAAGAATACCTGTGACCTTATAAATAATCAGAATGATAAGTGGAATAAGAAATTAGTTAAAGGTAGGATGTGAGAAATTAGAGTAATGAAATTATTCCTTATTAATCACAACAGACGAAGATGTGAAGTTATTGTTGTGATCAAAATTATGAACAAAAAGGGTAAAATATGATAACTTCGTTTTTCTTAGCTGGCATTTCTGCATCCCAGTATCAAGAGCGTCGGCATAAGACCCTAGCGTGAGATAAGGCAAAAGTTCTTTATTGAGAGAGTTGTTAGGAT
>NW_025126760.1:0-1101 GCF_004010195.1 Chiloscyllium plagiosum | reverse complement strand
TGGATTTGCATATTCATCAATCAAAATCTGCATGTCCATTCTAACCGATTAAAGATTTAGCAGCCATCATAGATGTGATCAATTCATGTGCATGTGTTGTACAAGCCTTTCATATTTTCCTTATAAATTTCGTGCCTAAGTTCTTTTCTCTCTAACACCTGACCAAGGAGCAGGACAATGAAAGTTTGTGTTTTCAAATTAAACCTGTCAGACTATAACCTGGTGCCATATGATTATTGACCTGACTCAACACAGTCCAAAGCTAGCACCTCCATATCATGGTTTTTTTATTGGTTAGCCAATTTTCTCTCCAAGCAAATAAATTGTCCTAACCCCGTGTGCTCTTGTATTGCATATAAATCTTTCGACAAACATTGACTTCTTGAAGTCCAGATATAATACATCATTCAGATCCCCGTTATTCAACTTGTTTGTCACACGTTTTAATTAAAAAAAAGTTAGGAAAATCATTCAAGCATGATTTATCCTTAATACAATCATGTCGACTTTGATGGGTTGTGGTTTGACTTTCAAAGTCTCATGTTATTAATTCCTTAATGACAGATTCGAACAATTTATCTTCAATCGTTTGCTCATCACTTTTCATTCCCGATTGAAGTTGGCTATTCTAAGTTCTTCCTTTTCCATAACGACGACAGTCCGTTTCAATTCCTGTGCAATAGGCAAGAGGCTGTGAAAGATCAGCTCCAATTGCTGTGTGAGGGGCATGGGTGGCTGATTGGACTCATTCTGTTCCTGTTTTACACACACGATGGGCTGAATGTCCTCCTGGTGTTCCTACACTATAGCTTCGATGTCTTGCATGTCCTGCGCCTGTTCCTGACCAAGCCGCTCAAGATATCATTGTCCTCATCCTGTTGCACAGTGACAAGTTTGGGGACTAATGGAATCTCCCTACTGTTATGCCACATTTCGAGTGTTGAATTGTGCAGGCAGGTTGCGTTGCCCACAGTGGGTAGCTCAGTGGTTAGCACTGCTGCCTCTCAGCACCAGAGATCTGGGTTCAATTTCAGTCTCGCGTCACTGTTTGTGTGGAGTTTGCACATCCTCCCTGTACATGCAAGGGTGTCTGTCGTGTAC
>NW_025126759.1:0-1101 GCF_004010195.1 Chiloscyllium plagiosum | reverse complement strand
TTAAATGGTCCGTAACATTCATCTACCAGCACTACCTGAATTGCATATTGCCACAGTAAAATAAGAGTTCATTCAGCACCTCACGCTGGTTTCACAGGAATATGAGAAAGCCATTCAGCCCATTGACACGATTGGAGAAGAACAGGGACATCCATTCAGTGCCTCTAGCATATTACTCAGGAAGAGAAGGAGTCTAGTGTGATGGACCACACGAGAGCCCCTCGAAATTATTTGAAGGCGGTAACCTAGACTCTATTTATTTTTATTTAAAAGGGAATATAAAGTGACTGTTCCAGATGCAATGTGATAGGTCAAACTACTCGGTGTGAAGCTAAATACTATTTATTGAAACACTAAAAATAGAATGAAAGCAAAGAAAGAGGAATTTAGAAAAACGTAATTCTATTGGACAAGTTAACAGAATAACAAATCCAGGAACTATTACTAATTAACTGTTACAATATAGGAAAATCCCATAAACACAGCCCCTGGCAGAAAGGAAAATTCAGACACAGATTGTCTCAAATATTTCTCCAATCCAGGAATTAAAAACAGCACCAAGAGACAATTCAGAGATGGTAGCAGCCTGGAGATAGTCACTGAAGCTTCCAACTCTGTGGAGACCCCAATAGTTTCTGATGCTACTTAGAAACCAAAACCCAGAGATCGTAATTTGTGAGAGCTGGCCACATCCATTCAGGCTGCATTAAAATTAACCTAAGACCTCCCTAGCTGTTTACTCAGTGGCCTTCACTAACCAGTTTGGTAACGAACATTCAATCTCTCTCTGAAAAGAAAAATAACCTCTCAAGGCCTGCAGCATCATCACACTTGTCAGCACATCGAGCTGTCAAACAGGAACCGGAGTAACCCAATCAAGCTCTTGGTCCTGTCCAATCGGAAAAGAAGCCATTCAGACCGTTCAGTCTTTTATACAGGAACAGGAGGAGGCCATTCAGCCCCTAAAGCCACTTCCACAGCAACAGGATGAGGCCATTCAGCTCCTTCAGTCTCTTTCACGGGAACAGAAGGAGGTCATCCATCCCTTAAAGTCACTTATACAGGAACAGGAGGCCATTCAGCCCCTGGAGTCTCTTACAC
>NW_025126758.1:913-1101 GCF_004010195.1 Chiloscyllium plagiosum | reverse complement strand
CTATAGTTCCCTGGGTTTTCCTTCCCATCTTTCCGATCCATGTTAACCAAACCCCAGTCATCCGGCACCTCACCTCTTGCTATCGATGATACGAATATCTCAGCAACTGGCCTAGAACTTACTTCCCTAGCTTCCCACGTGTGTCCGTGTCTATGTGTGCGTATATAGGAGTGTGTGTGTGTGTGTGT
>NW_025126758.1:0-834 GCF_004010195.1 Chiloscyllium plagiosum | reverse complement strand
GCTGAAGTATTCCCCATTGGGAGGGAACACTCCTGTCTGTGTAATTAAATAAACACTACTCTTTATTTAATGAGGAAAATAGGGTTTTGTGTCCAATTCTACTGTCGGAATCGAGTACTTCATCTGAAGTATACTTTTATACTGATCTCTCCACTGGAAGCATAACCTTCCCTCACAAAATCAGCGAGAATGTGGACTTTACTCAAAGACACAACCCAGCTGACATCTGTCAAGTGGACAACCTGACAGTTAAGCCTTGCCTCCCCACTGCTCCTGTTAATGTGACAGTCTGTAGTTTGGTTCACTTGCATTTAAATCAAAGGTTTTAACGGTTTCATCATTTGTAAAAAAAATGAGTTTCAATCATGAGCAAAAGCTCAACAGGATCTGATCATGGAATCCATGGGAAGGTAAAGATTGTTGTTAATTAAATGAAGACGAGCGTAAAGCTGATATTGGGTGGAAGAGGTATCTTGTAGTACAGTGGTAGTGTCCCTACACGTGCTCCAGAGCTGTGCATTAACATCTCAGAACATGTTGATTTTTTCAAAAAAAGTTATTTTTTAAAAGAATATATATATAAAGCAGACGTTAAGCCCTGCGCCTGGTGCTTAGGAACACTTTTGTATTCAGTAATTCAGGATTAACAAAATAATGCAGTAAGCGAAAACAATATGAAATTAAACTGGCGTGAGACCTAAACAAGTGTTTGAAATAGGTTCCTAGAGATAAAACAAAAGGTAATCAGAAAAGACAGTTATGCACCGACAACTGGCAGAGGGAGGAAAACTTGCAGTTGGGACGCTGTGAAAAACTGAGAATAAAGATGATATT
>NW_025126757.1:0-1101 GCF_004010195.1 Chiloscyllium plagiosum | reverse complement strand
GAGTAGATTCGTGGCGGGGTAGCAGTGTTTGATGGGAGCAGCGGGCATGGGTTTGGGTGTGGGGTGTGGTGCTGAGTGCGGGAGTCGGGGCTCATGTTGTACGGCGGTGAGGATCAGGCTGTGGTGTGTGTGGGCGGCGGTTAGAGTCAGGCTGGGGGTGCTGTGTGGACGGCAGTGAGAGTCAGGCTGGGGCAATGTGTGGATGGCGGTGAGGGTCAGGCTGGGAGCAGTGTTGAATGCTGGTGAGGGTCAGGCAGGTGGCGGTGTTGAATGCTGGTGAGGGTCAAGCTGGGTGCAGGTTTGGACGGTGGTGGAGGTCAGGCTGGGGGCAGTGTGCGGAGGGTCAGTGAGGTTCATTCTGTGGTTGGTGTTGGATAGCGTTGAAGGTCAGGGAGGGGGCGTTGTGTGTACGGTGGTGAGGGTCAGATTGGGGGTGGTGTGGTGCGGTGGTGGGGGTCAGGATTGAGGTGGTGAGTGGGCATCAGTGAGATTCAGGCTGGGAGCGGTGTGTGGACGGCAGTGAGGGTCAGGCTGGGGCAGTGTGTGGGCTGCCTTGAGGGTCAGGCTGGGGGCAGAGTATGGGCAGCAGTGAGGGTTAGGGTTGGGGCGGTGTTGGACGGCAGTGAGGGTCAGGCGGGGGGCAGTGTTTGGATAGCGGTGAGGTTCATTCTGGGGCAGTCTGTGGACGGCGGTGAGGGTCAGGCTGGGGTTGGTGTGTGGATGGCAGTGAGGTTCATTCTGGGGGTGGTATGTGGACAGCCGTGGTGGGGGTCAGGATGGAGGCGGTGAGTAGACATCGGTGAGAGTCAGGTTGGGAGCGGTGTTTGCAGTGGTGAGGGTCAGGATGGAGGCGGTGAGTGGGCGTTGGTGAGAGTGTCAGGCTTAGAGAGGTGTAGCAGTGAGGGTCAGGCTGGGGGCAGTGTGTGGGCGGCAGTGACGGTTAGGGTTGGGGCGGTGTTGGACGGCAGTGAGGGTCAGGCTGGGGGAGGTGTGTGGATGGCTGTGAGGGCCAGGCTGGGGGTGGTGTGTGGACGGCGGTGAGAGTCAGGCTGGCGGCGGTGTATGGATGGCGGTGAGGGACAGGCTGGGGGCGGTGTGTGG
>NW_025126756.1:0-1101 GCF_004010195.1 Chiloscyllium plagiosum | reverse complement strand
TCCTCCCGTAACTGTATATCAGGCTCCAGGGGCCGAATAGTCTCTTCCTGTTCTGGTGTAACAGGGTCAATGTCCTTCGAGAAACTACCTCCGAATAAATGACAGAAGGTGCTGAACGAGAGAGTGCCCATATTCTGAAGCACTCTCATCTCCATATCTGACTTACAGAGATGAACCATTAATATAGTCTTTTTTCTGGATAAAGTCCTGAAGCTGAAAGTAACAAAAGATGTCCCTCCCAGATACCTTATATTCCTGGCTCAGTTGCTCAAAATTCATCATGACCTCCCTGTCAAAAGCTTCTCCCAAACAGGAAACTCATCTAGACTCCGAGAGCCTAAAGCCAGAATCCATCAATCCCAGCTGGAATCCTACCAATCTTACAATGAGAGTGAAAGCCGAAGTTTTTGTATTGTAAAGTGCCCTCAACTTGTCCCATCATTCTCCATGCTTTCACTGTGTTAAGGACAATCGGTTTCTGCAATTCTCTATAACAGTCCTCATCTTGTCCATGAACAACAGATTAATGAGGGGACAATTTTGCTGGAAGGCCTCGATTTCCAGCCAAATTGACCATGAGTCCTGGCAAGCCCAATCAGCTACATCGGATAGCAAGGAACTTAGCTGGTATTTCTTAAAGTATGGAAAACCAGCACGCCCCCATTCACTGTGGAAGCTACAATTTGTGCAGCTTAATAGGAGGCCATCTGTGATGCAAGATGAAAGATCAAAGCCAACTGTTAAGAGTCCGTACCGCCTGCCTGGGCCGAGTCAAAGGGAGCATTGTCATGGGGTATCATAAACAAGGAAGGACATTAATTTTAACCAGAGCTAACCCAAACTGGATATTGGAAGATTCTGTCTTATCTTCTCGAGCAACTGCACGAAGTTAGCTTTATATAATTAATCGAAAGTTTGGATGTTAAAAATACCTAAACCTCATTGTGACCATCTGGAAGGGAATCAGATTCCACCCCAAGGTCTGGTACCCTAATAAGACCCCCAACAGGGATGGTCTCTGATTTCATAAAATTGATTTTATACCCTGAGAAAGATCCAAATGAATTAAATCATTCGTATTAAACAGGACACAGATATCAT
>NW_025126755.1:0-1101 GCF_004010195.1 Chiloscyllium plagiosum | reverse complement strand
ATGCATAGCTAACAACAACCTGGTCCAACCATTCACAAGAAACTGATCTGGTCCACCCATGCAAGTGCTGTGGACACAGGAGTATGCCAGATATTGATTTCTGCAGCAATAAGCTCCCTGTCTGTCTCTCCTATCCATGTCTACCATCCAGAAAGTTTAGCTTGGGTGGGATGGAATGCTTTCCATGTATCTCACTGAAAGCATTTCCAACAACATTTACAAAGCACCACATTGATCAGCATGCCAATTACCACATTCCGTACTCACTCTCTTCACCAATGACATGAATGACCCACAATGAATACCACCCACAGATGCAAAACATTACACTCCAAGTGTTTTTTTGACAGTACCTCACAGAACCATGACCTCTAATAGCTAGAAGAACAAGAGCAGGAGTTGCATAGAGACACCATCATATGCTACTTCCCTTTCAGGATAGATTTCATTCTGACTTGGAAATAAATCATTGTTCCATTACTACTGCTGTCTAAAAATTATGGTATTCTGCTCCAAATTATACAGGGTTTTCCTATCCACCAGATAATGCAGGTGTTCAAAAATGCTGCTCTCCAGTACTATCTCAAAAGCAATTAGAATTGGGCAAGAATTATTGGTCCAGACACCAAACTTCACATTTTGTGAGTACATTTAAAATTAACCAATATTCCCACATCTGAAAGAAGACAGCTCTGAACCTGAGCTGTGGTTATTGTCCAAAAGAATGTTCCACATGGGAGACAGCAGGAGAAATAACTAACAGGAAAGTAGGGAAGCTTGGTGCTGATATCTTGCTGCTGATATCTTGCTGGATTCAGGATGTCAGCTATTCCAGTGGATGGTCCATGTCAAAGCTTATTTTGTCGTGTCCAACGATTTTCCCAACTACTACTGGTCTATAAGCCAGAAGACAGAACCTTTTCCCTGTGGTCTATGGGTTTATGCGTTGGGGTGTTCCTTACTTTAGAAAATTATACTGAATCAAATTAAGGATCTTCAAAACTGGGTCGATTTTGAGAGTTGCACGCTCGTGAGAATGAACATCACATAAGGATATCCTATCACAAAAAGTGGTCTAAAAAAGGGAGCAATCATTTTAGA
>NW_025126754.1:0-1101 GCF_004010195.1 Chiloscyllium plagiosum | reverse complement strand
GGGAGAGGAGGATGGTTTCAGAGGGTCAAGGGCCTCTCGACCTTGTTGCAAATTGTGTGCCCAGTGCATCTGTTTCGCACGACGAATGTGCCGGTGAATAAATTAGAATTGTGGAGTGATGCAGCCTTGAGACAATATAATGCGATTCTGCTGGACAGAGAAAACGTTGATCTCAATGGTACTGATATCGCACGATCAGACCTCAGAAAGTTGCTGATTGAAAATAATTGGGAAGGTAATCTTATTGTAACGAATGATTTCACTGGAGTGACACTCAAGCAGCAAGTTTTATGTTTCAGAGACTTTAGACCAAACTGTGAAAACATAATAGGTCTTGAAATAAATTTAACAAGAAAACTTTATCTATGGCTTTGGAAGGCAATAGCAAGGGCAGAGTTTATTTGTCATTCCCAATAGCTCTGGGGAAAGTGTCATTGTTCAGTGAGGAAATTACCAGCGCAGAAAATCCTGTGATTCCCAGTGACCACAGTTTACTCAGGATCTCTGATGTCACATGAGTCAAATACTACTTTAATGCAACACAAGTAACTCTGATCTCACCTCAACTGGCATTGGAAGATCAGTTAAATGAATAAAGAACAAAAGGCCAGTACACAGCCTGTTTGAACAATATGCTCACTCTGCTCACAATGTCTAAGGTAAAACTGATGCATGGATTTCTGACTGTGAGGAAAGGTTTGTCCTATTTGTGATGAGGCTCTTTAGTTAAGCGCTGTGACAGAGAGACAGAAAGACACTCCACTCTGTACCATGGGGAACAAAACCAGCCTGATCACGGTGCATCAGGCAGTGACAGAAACACACTATTGTCTGTTCCTATTGGACATTGATCATCTCAATCTCATCATTCACTGATGACCAATTGCAGCACAGTGGCCAGCGGCTCCCATCATCCCATTTGGAAAGCAAAAAGGGGAAGGACTGGCCAGAGAAAGTGGGAGTAACTGGGGAATTGGTGTAACTTAGAGTGGTAGTGGCAAAAGAAGAGTGTGAAGGGGGATCATCAGTGGAAGAGTATGTAGCAGCAGGGGGGTAGTGCAAAGAAATTAGGAGTGTAAGAAAAGTGTAGGACGGAGGAGG
>NW_025126753.1:0-1101 GCF_004010195.1 Chiloscyllium plagiosum | reverse complement strand
TACAAATAATGTAAAAACATTAGCTACCTTCCTGTCCTCCAGCACTTCAGCCAAAGCTGCCAATGATACACATAAGAAAGTCAAGAGAACTGCAGATTTCGTAAACCAGAAATCTAACACAGGAATGTGCTGGAAAAAGCTCAGCAGACCTGGCAGCATCTTTGCAGACAAATCAGAGTTAAAGTGTTACAACACGGGGTTAGCCCTACCCCACCCCCATCCCGCACGCTAATTTAAACTTGCAAGACAGAAAAGATTCAGCCAGTGCTGTAATCTGTAAAAATTCAGAAGGCCAAGAACCATCCTAAAGGTCAGTATTTAAAGTAAAAAATAACAACTTTGTTTTTAAAGGCTAACAGAGAATAATTACCTAACAACTATTTGCAACTCCTTTCTCTGACCTATCTTTTACTTTTCCTTCTACAATACTGGTCCGATAAATCCCCCCAATTCAGATTTACCAAAGCAGACAAATTTCACAACCTGCCAGCTGTCGAATCTTCTCTTTGTATCTTCCTCTGTCTTATTTTCCTCTCCGTATTGTTTCTGTTTCACAGGTCATTGATAAATATAGATGAATTTAAGAGAGCTATTCTCCGGGTAGTCTGCAGATGTTGGTTGCGTGGCAGTTCTCCCCGAACTGGTCAATTTCGTTTACAGTTTCCTACCACAAAGCATCGGGTCATTTCATTTTTTTATAATATTGCCAAATGCCAAATGTAAACTCGATTGCAGTTTAGCTTCTTGGGACATAATTTAAACGGATTGAACTAATTTGATTTTATTTTTTGTCTCATAGCAACCCAGGTACTGCCAGCTGCTGAACCAAATGTTACAGTCTAAATTTTCCAGAACTCACGGTGCTTGTAAATCCTTCAACGCTCTTAAAGGTACAATACCATTTACACGTTCATAACACCTTCTCTCTCAAAAAAGAAGCATCATAATGAAAACACGGTCTCATTTGTTTTACTATTCTTTAAACACATTACCACAACATACAGATAACTGAAATCTAAGATCTCCTTAACTTTTCCCATATACCTATATTTACATTGGATAAATATTAATCTCGTCTAAACTTTATCAGTTAAATCTGTG
>NW_025126752.1:0-1101 GCF_004010195.1 Chiloscyllium plagiosum | reverse complement strand
TTGATGTTGATGGATGTGAACAGGGCTGTTTTGTCAACTGAAATCATTATTTAAGCCTCTTCTATCTTGGTGTCTTTGATGGTCTTCAGAAATTCTTGGGTGGAGTTGATGGAATAGGGTGAATCTTCTATGAAGTGTTTTAGCCTTTGGTGTAGTTCCTTGGCCAGTCTGTAAATTGCTGTTCCAGGTAGCAAGACTATGGGTCTGAAGGGGGCTCCTGGTTTGTGTATTTGGGGTAATCCATATAAGCGTGGTGTGTTGGATCCCTCGGGTTTCATTTTTTAGAAGTCGGTCTTATTCATTTCTCCAGATTTCTGAAGTTTTTTGAGTAGGGCTGTGATTTAACTATCCAGGTGTGGGGTTGGCTCTATCATCACTTGTTGGTACGTGTTGGTGTATGTAAGTAATGCATTCGCTTTCTCAATGTAGTCTCTTTGATTTAAAATGATTGTCTAGCGCGATTTTTCTACAGGAAGGATAACAATGTTTTTATATAGTCTTTCTCGTGCTTTCCTTTCTTGTGTATCAAGTGAGTTTCCTTCCTATGTCCTGCTTAATGTTGGTGTGACTGTCTGTCTGTTGGTTTGCTGGGTCTCTTTTCTGAGTTGGTTGTCTTTCAGTGTTGTTTGTAATGCTGCGAGGAAATCATTCTTGTCCGCATCCTGGCAGTTATAATTTAATCCTCTGACTCTGACGGATTTTTCAGTGTCTGTTAAGGGTCGGTCAGGTAAGCTTTTTAATCCATGTTTCTGTGTTGTCTATGTTGTTAGTTTGTGTTAGTTTGTCAAGTTTTTCCGGCAGGTTTTTTTTTCATTTTCTGTATATGTCGCTGTCTAATATCTATGGCTTGTTGTACTGTATCTATCCATTCATGGTCTGTTGCATCAGTGAGTAAAATTGTTTGGCACAAATTTGCCCAGTTGTATTTATGGAGTCTGTTGTGAGTATCATTAATCATTTCTCTAAGCATCTGCGGTCGTTTTGCTCGGCCATTATCTTGGGTAGTGGGGTGTTATGGGGAGGATTACATTTAAGCCATTTTGGTCGTACCTGTTTCCTTCTGCATTCGTGCAAGAAGTACAGCTATTTGCAGGTGCCGCT
>NW_025126751.1:0-1101 GCF_004010195.1 Chiloscyllium plagiosum | reverse complement strand
GCTGGGAACGCTGCCTGTTCCCAGTTGCCCCTCAATAAAGTGTAGGGTTGAGCTGCTTTGTTGAACCGCTGCAGTCCGTGGGGTGCAGGTCGACCCACAATGCTGTTAGGGAGGGAGCTCCAGGATTCTGACCCAGTGAAGGGACGGTGATATATTTCCAAGTCAGGATGGTGAGTGCTTTGAGGTGAATGTGCAGGGATTTCCGTTCTCATCGATCTGCTGCCTTTGTCCTTCTGCATGGCAGAATTTGTGGGTTAGGAAGATGCTGTCTGAGGAATTTTGGTGAAGTTCTGCAATGCATCTTGAAGCTGGTCCACACTATTGCTGCTGAGAAACACTGGTGGAGGGACTGGGTGTTTGTGGATGTGATGCCAACTAAGCAGCTGGTTTGTCCTGGATGGTACCAAACTTACCAGCTGTTGTTGGAGTTGCAGTCATCCAGACAAGTGGGGAGCATTCTGTCACACTCTTGCCTTGTGCTCTGTAGATGGTGGACAGGCTTTGGGGAGTCAGGAGGTGAGTTACTTGTAGCAACATTCAAACCTCAAACAAATGTGGCCTTGATATTAAAGGTAGTCAGTCGCCCCTCACCTGTGGGAATCAATTCATTAGGGGGCAGCAGTTCTTTAACGCTGGTTTTGAGGAGCTGGAGTTGGGTGCACCAGAGAAACACCATCCAGGATGAAGCAGCCGCTTGGTTGGCATCACATCCCCAGACATCCCCTCTCTCCATCACTGACACTCAGTAGCAGCAGTGTTTACCATCTACACGGTGCACCGCAGAAATTCACCAAAGATCCTCAGACAGCACCTTCCAAACCCACGAGCACTTCCACCTCCAAGGACAAGGGCAGCAGATAGATGGGAACATCACCCCCTTCAAATTCCCCTCTGAGTCACTCACCATCCTGATTTAGAAATATATTGTCATTCCATCAGTGTTACAGGCAGCTCAGCAATACCTTCTCAGGGGCAATTAGGGATGGGGAATAACGACAGACTCAGTCAGTGATACCCACATCCCACCAGTGAATAAAACAAAATCATTTCATGGTTTGGAAACAGTCAGACCCTCTTGAGGGCTTCACTGAGGAGTTTTAT
>NW_025126750.1:0-1101 GCF_004010195.1 Chiloscyllium plagiosum | reverse complement strand
CAACACAATAGTGAGAAAAAGGAAAAGGTTGAGTATGGTAAAATAGACACGGTGAACCATTCTAAGAGTCAAGGCAGGCAACAATTTGGCATAAATGATGTTAGAAACGAAAATCGCTTCTCAATAATCGCTGTGGACAAATTCAGGAGAACAAAGTTTTATTAACAAGTCTGCAGAGTTGGGCACCCTTGAAAAAAAGCGCGCTGAGGCTTACAAAGTCTCCCATTATATACAGTACAAGTCCCTCCCCTCCTTGGCTCTAACAAGCCATGAGGTTCACATTCTTAAAAACATCATTATTCTTCGATTTGCACCCTTATCACAAAGTCTGCAACAAATGTCTTCACAGTATCTAAAGTTGTTGTTTTTCTCACCCTGTAGTCTTATCAGTCAAAGACGTATTCTTCTCTGTCTGTGTTAGCGGTCTTATCAATCTGTAGCAGATGTCTCTGCATCAATCTGTAGCAGATGTCTCTCGAGTCGTTTCCCTATCCTGCAGTCTTATCAGTCAAGGACTCATCCTTCCCTGCCTGTGTTAATGGTTTCATCAATCAAGGGCCTGTTTGTTTTTACTCTGCTCACAAATTGTCAGCATTCTGCACAATTTAAACTATTCTACTTTTGAGTATATAAAATGTTCTAGAAAAGAAACAAAAGTTTTGTCTTTTATTATAGATCAGTCTGTGGTCCAGGCACATCTTAAAGTTTAAACCGAAATTGCCTCTCACAAATGAGGTAAGACTGCAAAGCAGCATTTACTTGAGTGCAAGATGCCTGACAGATGGGGCAGTTGAACATAGGGCATGGATGGGAATGTAGGATGGGGATATCACAACCATTATAGAAAGGTGGCTCAGGGATGAACAGGACTGGCCGCTTAATCTTCAGGGGTGCAGATGCTATATAAAGAACAGACGGGGTGAGGGGGGAAACAAGCGAGGAGGAGGAGTGGTACTTCTGGTTCAGAAGCACATTATGGCTGGATGTAGCGAGGAAATTCCAAGGAGACTGCCCAGTGACTTTACATGGATGGAACCTAATTTTGAGAAAGGGATGATCACCTTACTAGGAGTGTAATATAGTCCTCTCAATAGTCAATTG
>NW_025126749.1:0-1101 GCF_004010195.1 Chiloscyllium plagiosum | reverse complement strand
GGTGTGTAGAAGGATCAGCTCTAATTTGTGAAAGGTCTATTCATAAGTCTAATAACAGCAGTGAAGAAGCTGCTCTTAAATCTGTTGGTTATTGCTTTCAAACTTTTGTATCTTCTACCTAATAGAAGAGGGTGGGAGACAGTATAAGGCAGGGTCTGTGATTATGCTGGCTGCTTTCCCGAGGCAGCAAGAAGTGTAGACAGAGTCAGTTGAAGGATAGCTGGTTTTTGTGGTGGACTAGGCTGTGTTTACAACACTCTGCAGTTTCTTATGGTCACATTAAAACAGTTGCCTTACACAGTTATATGTGTTGCATCTGGACAGGAAGCTTTCTAATCAAATGATGGGGCATATTCGATGGATGAAATAGTTCCCTGCATTCTGATCTCCTGATGTCTCTCCACTAAGACATTCAGACTATTAATTAGCAACCATGAACCTGAGACAATCTCGATGCTTTCTGCAATTCGATTGTGTTACAATTGGTGTCATCAATTATTCCATTGATCTAACAAATATTACATTGTTACAGTTTATTGAAATGTTTGCACCACATTCAGATTATGTTACAAGGCTACCGAATACACACTTGTTGCTCCTCCTAATCCAAATGTGACATTTCAAATTCAAACCTCAATGCTCATACTCTGAGACATAGTGACCTAGTGATTTTACAATTGATACACCACTGTTACACTGAGAGTAACCTGTTTGCAGCACATAGATGAATCCACCGCAAGGATCTAGCAGACTGCTGAGACCATTTATTTCCTGGTGGTATGTAAACATTATTTCCCACACTGTTTGTAGCACACAAAGACATGGATGAAGACTGGGCAATATCTGGATTTTACTGAAAAGTGAAAGTAACATTTGCAAGGCAATGACCATCAGCAACAAGAGAAAATCTAATCATTTGCACATCACATTCAATAGCATTATCAACACTAAATTCTCTGCAATCAAACTCCTGGAGTTTACACCTGACCAGAGACTGAACTGGACTAGTCACTTCAGTACAGTGGTTACAACAGGAGGGCAGGGGCTAGAAATACTGCAGAGTAACTGACCTCCTGACTCTACAAAGCCTGTCCACCAACT
>NW_025126748.1:0-1101 GCF_004010195.1 Chiloscyllium plagiosum | reverse complement strand
TGCGCTTTTCCAGCAACACATTTTAAAGCTCTCACCTTAAGCCTCTGCCCTCTATTTTTAGATTTCCTTACCCTGGGGAAAATACCTTGACTCTTCGCATTAGCCATGCCCCTCACGATTTTATAAACTGTAATACGGTTACTCCCCAGTCTGCCTCTCTCTCTCTCGCTCTCTCGCTCTCTCCAGACTGTTTTTTTCATATAAACCCCTCAACCATCTCTGCCACCACACTGTGTTGTGTTAATCAGATAGCTGTTTGTAAGTTTGTTCTCTCATTGTTCTGACGCAAGCAGACTCACAGAAAGTACTGATTGAGGATTATAAGGAGTAAATGACTCTCCAGCAAAGTCGGCTGACCGTCCTCTTTGAAGTTGTGGGAGAATGGCACTCCCAGGACAACGAGGTAGAAATTGACAATGGGATCAATGTCGGATAAACTTGTTCCAGAACGTCGAGCTGGGAACATTGTCTTTCATTGGCTGTGGGGACGAGGTCTTGTATTGTACATAATGATTCCCGACGCAGATCGTGTCCTAGTTCTGTGATGGCTCCTGCAGTCAAATAGCAGCCGTGCTGTGACTCCCTGTGTTGCGTTCTTCTGCTTGTAATTAATTATACAGAGCTTTGATCAACAGAATTCCGTACAACAGGTTGGCCATTTCT
The DNA here is from genome assembly GCF_004010195.1 of Chiloscyllium plagiosum. NCBI lineage: Eukaryota > Metazoa > Chordata > Chondrichthyes > Orectolobiformes > Hemiscylliidae > Chiloscyllium > Chiloscyllium plagiosum. The sequence goes on along the minus strand of NW_025126748.1, from coordinate 438 downwards.
CATGAGAAATGTTGTCTTGGCTTGTACCTGCTAGGAAATAGGTAGTGTGGTGGCTCAGTGGTTAGCATTGCTGTCTCACTGCACCAGCAATGCAGGTTCGATTCCAGCTTCGGGTGGCTGCCTGTGTGGAGTCTGCACATTCTCCCTATGTCTTCGTGTGTTTCCTCTGGGTGCTCTAGTTCCCTCCCACAGTTGAAAGATGTATCGGTCAGGTGAATTGGCCGTGCTGAATTGCCCATTGTGTTAGGTGCATTAGTCAGAGGGAAACGGGTCTGCGTGGGTTACTCTTCAGAGGGTCGATGAGGGCTTGTTGGGCCGAAGGGCCTGTTTCCATACTGTAGGGAATCTAATCTTTAAAAAAAATGAGCCCCTCCTCTACTCTTTTAACGCAAGGTGAAGCTTCCCGTATCCAATCCCTATCAAACACTCCCAGAACAG
>NW_025126747.1:0-1101 GCF_004010195.1 Chiloscyllium plagiosum | reverse complement strand
TCGATCTCCTTTATTTTCTATCACACAGGAGGAAGCAGAGACGCTGCTTCAGCACCTTTATTTTCTATAACACAGTTGGAAGAAGAGACGCTGCTCCAACTCCTTTATTTTCTATAATACAGGAGGAAGCAGAGACGCTGCTGTAACTGCTTTATTTTCTATAACACAAGTGGAAGCAGAGACGCTCCTCAACTCCTTTATTTTCGATAATACAGGAGGAAGCAGAGACGCTGCTCCAGCTACTTTATTTTCTATAACACAGGTGGAAGCAGAGACGTTCCTCAACTCCTTTATTTTCTATAATACAGGAGGAAGCAGAGACGCTGCTCCAACTCCTTTATTTTCTATAATACAGGAGGAAGCAGAGACGCTGCTGCAACTGCTTTATTTTCTATAACACAAGTGGAAGCAGAGACGCTGCTCCAGCACCTTCATTTTCTATAATACAGGAGGAAGCAGAGACGCTGCTCCAGCTCCTTTATGTTCTCTAATAAAGGAGGAAGCAGTGACGCTGCTCCAGCTCCTTTGTTTGCTATCATCCAAGAGGAAGGAGAGTCACTGCTCCAGCTGCTTTGTTTTCTATAATACAGGAGGAAGCAGTGACGCTGCTCCAGCTCCATTATTTTCTATAATACAGTAGGAAGCAGAGACCCCTCTCCAGCTTCGTTATTTTCTATAATGCACGAGGTAGCAGAGACATTTCTCGAGCTCCATTATTTTCTATACTACAGGAGGAAGCAGAGACGCTTCTCGAGCTCCTTCATTTTCTATCATACAGGAGGCAGCAGTGACGCTGCTCCAGCTCCGTTATTTTCTATATTACTGGAGGAAGCAGAGAGGCTTCTCGAGCTCCATTATTTTCTATAATACAGGAGGAAGCAGAGACGCTGCTCAAGCTCCTTTATTTTCTATCATACAGGGCGAAGCAGAGACGCTGCTTCAACTACTTTATTGTATGTAATACAGGAGGAAGCAGAGACGCTGCTCAAGTTCCTTTATTTTCTATAACACAGGTGGAAGCAGTGACGCTGCTTCAATTCCGTTATTTTCTATAATACTGGAGGAAGCAGTGCCCCTGCTCCAGCTCCTTTATTTTCTATA
>NW_025126746.1:0-1101 GCF_004010195.1 Chiloscyllium plagiosum | reverse complement strand
GTAGTTTCTCAACCTGCCTGAATGTAGTTTCTCAGATCACTTGAAAATAGTTTCTCAGACCGCCTGAATGTTGTTACTCCGACCCACTGAGCGTAAATTCTCCGACTGCCTATACGTAGGTTCTCTGACCGCCTTAACGTAGTTTCTCAGATCCCCCGAATGTAGTTTCTCAGACCGCCTGAATGTAGTTTTTCAGACTGCTTGTATGTCGATTCTCAGACTGTCTGAGCATAATTTCTCAGGCTGCCTGAACATAGTTTCTCAGACTGACTGAGTGTAGTTTCTCAGACTGCCTGAATGTAGTTTCTCAGACCGACTGGGCGTAGTTTCTCAGAACGCCTGAATGTAGTTTCTCAGACCGCCTGAATGTAGTTTCTCAGACCGACTGGGCGTAGTTTCTCAGACTGCCTGAATGTAGTTTCTCAGACAGCCTGAACGTAGTTTCTCAACCTGCCTGAATGTAGTTTCTCAGATCACCTGAAAATAGTTTCTCAGACCGCCTGAATGTAGTTTTTCCGACCCCCTGAGCGTAAATTCTCAGACTGCCTATACGTAGGTTCTCTGACCGCCTTAACATAGTTTCTCAGAACCCCCGAATGTAGTTTCTCAGACCGCCTGAATGTAGTTTCTCAGACCGCCTGAATGTAGTTTTTCAGACTGCTTGTATGTAATTTCTCAGACTGCCTGAATGTAGTTTCTCAGACTGCTTGTATGTAGTTTCTCAAACTGCCTGAATGTAGTTTCTCAAACTGCCTGAATGTAGTTTCCCAGACTGCCTGAACGTAGTTTCTCAGGCTGCCTGAATATAGTTTCTCAGCCCACCTGAATGTTGTTTCTCAGACTGCCTGTGCGTAGTTTCTCAGACAGCGTGAATGTAGTTTCTCAAACTGCCTGAATGTAGTTTCCCAGACTGCCAAAATGTAGTTTCTCAGACTGCCTGAAAATAGTTTCTCACACCGGCTGAACTTAATTGCTTCAACTGCCTGAATGTAGTTTCTCAAACAACCTGAGCGTAGTTTCTCAGACCGCCTGAAAGTAGTTCTCATACAGCCTGAACGTAGTATCTCGGAAAGTCTGAGCGTAGTTTCTCAGACCGCTTTA
>NW_025126745.1:0-1101 GCF_004010195.1 Chiloscyllium plagiosum | reverse complement strand
TCTTGCGGGATCTAAGGCAGAATGGGAAAGGATAGTTGGGTAACGCTGACAGAAATGGTTAAGAAAGGCATTACAGAGAACGTATTTGGCCTCAGATCATGAAGTAGAGTCAGTCTGAATGTAAATTCTGGCTACTACTTGCCAAGGACACAATCAGCAGAACAGGTTTAGCCACTGAACAGCATTTCATTGCTCATCACTGCATTAAACAGGAACACATTGGAATTTTTAGCAAAGGCATTGTGATAATTTTGGGAAACTTCAATATTCATATAATCTGGGACAATCACACTGACAAGAGAAGAGGAGTTCAAAGAACTTTCTTTTTTCCTCAGTGTTTCTTTGAATAACACATTGTGAAACTGGCGAGGGACGTAACTATCCCAGAGCGACCGTTGTCTGATGAAGCTGAGTGAACGAGTAATGTCACACTGAGAGATCCTCCGGAAAATTGGGATAAAGTGACGTTTAAATAGTTATAAAGCTTTAACATGAATCACAGAATGGACAAGACACAACTGGAAACAAAATAGCCCATTTACATGGGTTTGAGTAGAGAATCCGCCTCAGGCGACTGTCTGTGTGGAGTTTGCACATTCTCCCCGTGTCTGCTTGGGTTCCCTCCGGGTGCTCCGGTTTCCTCCCACAATCCAAAAATGTGCAGATTAGATGAATTGGCCATGCTAAATTGCCCGAAGCGTTCTGTGAAAGGGTAAATGTAAGGGAATGGGTCTGGGTGGGTTATGCTTCGGCGGGTCAGTGTTGACTTTTTGGGTCGAAGGGCCTGTTTCCACACTGTAGGTAATCTAATCTAATCTCAAACTGACCAAGAGTTAACAGGATGAACAGACTGAAATATGTGTCTGTAAGCGAACAGTTGAAAACACTTGAAGAATGATGTAAAACACTCAACAAAAGGACATTCCATTGAAACAGTCAAGACTTCAGCAAGAAATTCCCTGCTGTCCCTCAATCAGGACAAAATGGACCATATTAGATTATCAGGCTTAGAAGATCACCAAAAAGTAAAAACAATTCTCAAGCGAGAGAGTGTTTGTGCAGTCAGTGTTAGAGGGATTGTGGACTGTCTGCTTGCAGGAG
>NW_025126744.1:0-1101 GCF_004010195.1 Chiloscyllium plagiosum | reverse complement strand
TTATTTACAGATGTTGATCTCTTATTGCTACTACTGTTCTACTTATGATGGCGATCTCTTATTGATGCGACCGTTCTATTTACAAATGTCGATCTCTTATTGATGCGACTGTTCTATTTACAGATGTCGATGTCTTATTGCTGCTACTGTTCTATTTACAGATGTCGATCTCTTATTGCTGCTAGTGTTCTACTTATGATGGCGATCTCGTATTGATGCTACTGTTCTATTTACAGATGTCGATCCCTTATTGTTGCTGCTGTTCTATTTACAGATGTCAATCTCTTATTGCTGCTACTGTTCTATTTGCCGATGCCAATCTCTTATTATTGCTACAGTTCTACTTACAGATGTCGATCTCTTATTGCTGCTCGTGTTCTACTTATGATGGCGATATCTTATTGATGCTACTGTTCTATTTCCAGTTGTCGATCTCTTTTTACTGCTACTGTTCTAATTACACATAGCGATCTCTTATTGTTGCTACTGTTCTATTTCCAGTTGTCGATCTCTTATTACTGCTACTGTTCTAATTACATATGGCGATCTCTTATTGTTGCTACTGTTCTATTTACAGATATCGATCTCTTATTACTGCTACTGTTCTAATTACACATGGCGATCTCTTATTGTTGCTACTGTTCTAATCACAGATGTCTATCTCTTCTTCCTGCTACTGTTCTAATTACACATGGCGATCTCTTATTGTTGCTACTGTTCTAATAACAAATGTCGATCTCTTATTGATGCTACTCTTCTATTTACAGATGTCGATCACTTATTGATGCTACTGTTCTATTTACGGATGGCGATCTCTTATTGATGCTACTGTTCCATTTACGGATGTTGATCTCTTATTGATGCTACTGTTCTATTTACAGATGTCGATCTCTTATTGATCCTACTGTTCTATTTACGGATGTCGATCTCTTATTGTTGCTACTGTTCTACTAACAGATGTCGATCTCTTATTGATGCTACTCTTCTATTTACAGATGGCGATCTTTTATTGTTGCTACTGTTCTATTTCCAGATGTCGATCTTTTATTGTTGCTACTGTTCTATTTCCAGATGTCGATCTCTTATTGATGCGACTGTTCT
>NW_025126743.1:0-1101 GCF_004010195.1 Chiloscyllium plagiosum | reverse complement strand
ATAGCGGTTTGCCATAGTGCAATTTTCTATAGCAGCTTTCCATAGCCCAATTTTCTATCGCGCTTTTCCATAACGTGATTTTCTATAGCAGTTTTCCATCTTGCGATTTTCTATAGCAGTTTCCCAAAGCGCAATTTTGTATAACAGTTTTTCACAGTGTGATTTCCTATAGCGTTTTTCCATAGTGTGACTTTCTATAGCAGTTTTCCATAGCGTGATTTCCTGTAGCAGTTTTCCATAGTGCAATTTTCTAGAGTGGTTTTCCATAGCGCGATTTTCTATAGCAGTTTTCCATAGCGTGATTTTCTATAGCAGTTTTTCATAGTGTGATTTCCTATAGCGTTTTTCCATAGTGCAAGTTTCTATAGTAGCTTTCCATTTCGCGATTTTCTATTGCGGTTTTCTATAGCAGTTTCTCATAGTGTGATTTCCTATAGCGCATTTCCATAGCACGATTCTCTCTAATGGCTTTCCATAGCGTGATTTGCTAGAACGCTTTTCCATTGCACGATTTCCTATAGCGGTTTTCCATAGCGCGATTTCCTACACCGCTTTTCTATATTGTTTTTTCTATAGCACTTTTCCATTGTGTGATTTCTTATAGCAGTTTTCCATAGTGAGATTTTCTTTAGCAGTTTTCCATAGCGCGATTTTCTATAGCAATTTTAAATATTGTGATTTCCTACAGCGTTTTTCCATAGCATAATTTTCTATAGCAGTTTTCCATAGCGTGATTTTCTAGAGCTGTTTTACATAGCGTGATTTTCTGTAGCAGTTTTCCATAGCGTGATTTTCTATAGCAGTTTTCCATAGTGCAATTTTCTATAGCAGTTTTCCATAGTGTGATTTTCTATAGCAGTTTTCCATTGTACAATTTTCTATTGCAGTTTACCATAGTGTGATTTCATATAGCGGTTTTCCATAGTGTGATTTTCTATAGCAGTTTTCCATTGTACAATTTTCTATTGCAGTTTACCATAGTGTGATTTCATATAGCGGTTTTCCATAGCGTGATTTCCTACAGCCCTTTTCTGGAGCGTTTTTATCTATAGCGCTTTTCCATAGCACGATTTCTTATAGCAGTTTTCCATAGTGTGATTT
>NW_025126742.1:0-1101 GCF_004010195.1 Chiloscyllium plagiosum | reverse complement strand
TATAAACACGGACAAGATATCTGTCCAGCATGGTGAGCTGTGCGGACCACAGCATGCATTGATCTATAAACAAAGACTGGATATCTGTCCACCACGGGGATCTGTGCACACCACAGCAGTGTGTTGATCTATAAACCCGGACTATATATCTGTCCAGCACAGGGAGCTGTGTAGACCACAGTAGTGCACTGACGTATAAACCCGGACGAGATGTTGATCCACATGGGAAGCTGTGCAGACCACAGCAGTGCATTGATCTATAAACAAGGACTAGATATCTGCCCAGCACAGAGAGCTGAGCAGACCACCGCAGTGCATTGATCTATAACCCCGGACTAGATATCTGACCAGTACGGGGAGCTGTGCGGACCACACTAATGCATTGATGTATAAACCCGGACAAGATATCTGTCCAGCAGGGGGAGCTGTGCAGAACACAGTAGTGCATTGATCTATAAACCCAGGCTAGATATCCATCCAGCACGGGGAGCTGTGCACACCACATCAGTGCATTGATCGATAACCCCAGACCAGATATCTTACCAGTTTGGGGAGCTGTGCAGACCACCGCAAGGCATTGATCCATGAACACGGACTAAATATCTGTCCAGCACAGGGAGCTGTGCAGACCAAAGGACTGCACTGACCTATAAACCCGGACTAGATACCTGTCCAGGACTTGGAGCTGTGCAGACGACAGCAGTGCATTGATCTAGAACCCCGGACTAGATATCTGTAGAGAACGGGGAGCTAAGCAGATCAGAGCAGTGGATTGCTCTATAAACACGGGCGGGCTTTCTTTCCAGCACGGTGGGAAATCCAGACCACAGCAGTGCAATGATCTATAATCAAGGACGAGATATCTGTCCAGCACGGGGAGCTGTGCAGACCACAGCAGTGCATTGATCTATAAACCCAAACTAGATATCTGACCAGCACGGGGAGCTGTGCGTACCACACTAGTGCATTACTCTCTAAACACGGACTAGATATCTGTCCAGGACGGGGAGCTAAGCAGATCAGAGCAGTGCATTGATCTGTAAACCGGGACTACATACCTGTCCTATCCCGGACCACAGCAGTGCATTGATCTAAAACCCC
>NW_025126741.1:0-1101 GCF_004010195.1 Chiloscyllium plagiosum | reverse complement strand
AAAGGACCCTGGATATCTAGGACAGTTCAGGACCAGATGTAGAAGAGTAGGGCTTTTAGCAAGTCCAAAGGGAGCTACAGACGTAGAGGAATACAGGAAGAAGCTTAAAGTAATTGGAAGAGCAAAAAATTGGATATGCGGATAGGATTAGGGAAATCCTAAGGTATTTTATAAATATTTCAAAGGGAGGAGGTTAACCAGAGAAAGAGTAGGGCCCATTAGGTAACATGGAGGCAACCTGTATGTGAAGTGACAGGATATTGGAAGGGTGTGAATGAATACTTCTCTTCGGCATTCACTCTGGAAAAGGAGAATGTACGTATGGAATTCGGGAAAAGGGACTGTGAGCAACTTGCACAGTTTGATAAACTGAGGTGTTGGAAGGTCTGTTTGGCCTAAAAACAGACTATTCCCAGCCCTGGATGAATTGCATCCCAGGCTGCTGTGGGAGGTGAGGCAGGAAATTGCAGGGGCACTGACACACATTTTGAATTCGTCTCTGGTAACAGAAGAAGTGATGGAGGATGGCTAATGTGCTTTCACTTTTCAAGACGTGTCGTAGAGATGAACCAGGAAATTACCAGTGAATCTCACATCAGTGGTAGGAAAGCTATTGGAGAAAACTCTGAAGGAGTGAATTAATACCATTAGAAAAGCATAGGTTAGTTAGCGATACTCAACATGGCTTTGTAAGAGGGAGGTCATGACAAACAAATGGAGGATGGCTAATGTGCTTTCACTTTTCAAGACGTGTCGTAGAGATGAACCAGGAAATTACCAGTGAATCTCACATCAGTGGTAGGAAAACTATTGGAGAAAACTCTGAAGGAGTGAATTAATACCATTAGAAAAGCATAGGTTAGTTAGCGATAGTCAACATGGCTTTGTAAGAGGGAGGTCATGACAAACAAATGTTAAAATGTTTTAAAAATATAATCAAGTGCATGAATGTGGGAAGTTCAGTTGATGTAGTTTTGATGGATTTTAGCAAAGCTTTTGGGAGACTGAGAAGGATAAAGCACATGGAATTGATGGAAGCTAGGCTAGATGGATCAGATGGATCAGAAACCGGCTTAGTAATCGTACGCAAAGGGTAGTGGT
>NW_025126740.1:0-1101 GCF_004010195.1 Chiloscyllium plagiosum | reverse complement strand
CGGAGGTGAAAATTTTTCAGTTGAATGAAGGGAGCTATGGAGCTATGAGGGAGGAGCTGGCCAAAGTTCAATGGTTCAATACCTTAGCAGGGATGACCGTGGAGGAACAATGGCGGATATTTCTGTGTATAATGCAGAAGTTGCAGGATGAGTTCATTCCAAGAAGGAAGAAAGATCCTAGGAGGAGGCAGGGGTGGCCATGGCTGATGAGGGAAGTTAAGAAACATATAAAGTCAAAAGAGAAAAAGTATAACATAGCAAAGATAAGTGGGAAAACGGAGGACTGGGAAGCTTTTAAAGAACAATAGAGGATTACTAAGAAGGAAATATGCAGAGAAAAAATGAGGTACGAACTGGCCAATAATATAAAGGATGATAGTAAAAGTTTTTTAGGTATGTGAAAGGCAAAAAAATGTTTAGGACTAAAATTGGGCGCTTGAAGACAGAAACAGGGGAATATATTACGGGGAACAAAGACATGGCAGAAGAATTGAATTGGTACTTCAGATCTGTGTTCACTGGGGAAGACACAAGCAATCTCCCTGAGGTAACAGTGGCTGAAGGACCTGAACTGAAGGGAATTTATATTTGCCAGGATTTGGTGTTGGAGAGACTGTTAGGTCTGAAGGTTGATAAGTCCCCGGGGCCTGATGGTCCACATTCCAGGGTACTGAAGGAGGTGGCTCGAGAAATTGTGGATGCGTTGTTGATTATTTTCCAGAGTTCAATAGATTCGGGGTCGGTTCCTGAGGATTGGAGGGTGGCTAATGTTGTACCACTTTTTAAGAAAGTTGGGAGAGAGAAAGCAGGAAATTATAGACCAGTTAGTCTGACCTCAGTGGTGGAAAAGATGCTGGTGTCTATTTCAAAGGATGAAATTACGATACATCTGGATAGTAGTAACAGGATAGGTCAGAGTCAGCATGGATTTATGAAGTGGAAATCATGCTTGACTAATCTTCTGGCAGTTTTTGAGGATGTAACTCTGAAAATGGACGAGGGAGGTCCAGTAGATGTAGTGTACCTGGACTTTCAGAAAGCTTTTGATAAAGTCCCACATAAGAGGATAGTGAGCAAAATTAGGGCGCATGGTATGGGGGG
>NW_025126739.1:0-1101 GCF_004010195.1 Chiloscyllium plagiosum | reverse complement strand
GATATCGAACAGATTATCAGAGCAGTCAGCCTCGATGATCCAGTGATATCTGACAGATTCCCTGTGCAGTCAGTCTAAATGACCCAGTGATATCTGACATGATCCAGTGATGTCTGACAGATTCCCAGGGCAGTCAGTGTGAATGATCCAGTGGTATCAGACAGATAACCGGAGCAGTCAGTGTAACTGATCCAGTGATACCTGACAGATTCCCGGAGCAGTCAGTGTAAATGATCCAGTGATATCTGACAGATTCCGGGAGCAGTCAGTGTAAATGATCCAGTGATATCTGACAGATAATCAGAGCAGTCAGTCTAAATGATCCAGAGATATCTGACAAATTTCCAGAGCAGTCAGTGTAGATGATCCAGTGATGTCTGACAGATTCCCAGAGCAGTCAGTGTAAATGATCCAGTGATATCTAACAGATTATCAGAGCAGTCAGTCTAAATGTTCCAGTGATATCAGACAGTTTCCCCAGGGCAGTCAGTGTAAGTGATCCAGTGATATCTGACAGATTCCCCAGGGAGTCAGTGTAACTGATCCAGTGATATCTGACAGATTCCCAGAGCAGTCAGTGTAAATGATCCAGTGATATTTGACAGATTCCCGGAGCAGTCAGTGTAAATGCTCCAGTGATATCTGACAGATTCCCCAGGGCAGTCAGTGTAAATGATCCAGTGTTATCTGACAGATTCCCAGAGCAGTCAGTCTAAATGATCCAGAGATATCAAACAGATTATCAGAGCAGTCAGCCTCAATGATCCAGTGATATCTGACAGATTCCCTGGGCAGTCAGTCTAAATGGACCAGTGATATCTGACAGATTCCCCAGGGCAGTCAGTGTGAATGATATAGTGATATCGGACAGATTCGCGGGGCAGTCAGTCTAAATGATCCAGTGATATCGAACAGATTATCAGAGCAGTCAGCCTCAATGATCCAGTGATATCTGACAGATGCCCTCGGCAGTCAGTCTAAATGATCCAGTGATATTTGACATGATCCAGTGATGTCTGACAGATTCCCAGGGCAGTCAGTGTGAATGATCCAGTGATATCGGACAGATTCCCGGAGCAGTCAGTGTAACTGATCCAGTGA
>NW_025126738.1:0-1101 GCF_004010195.1 Chiloscyllium plagiosum | reverse complement strand
ACCAGGGAAAATACCCCTTGTTTATTTCCCCATTCATGCCCCTCATGATTTTATTAACATCTATAAGGTCACCCCTCAGACTTCAACTTTCCAGTGAAAATATCTCGAGCCTATTCAACCTCTACCTATAGCTCAAACCCTCCAACCTTGGCAACATTCTTGTAAATCTTTTCAGAACCCTTTCAAGTTTAATAACATCGTACTGATAGGAAGGATACCATAATTACTCACAATATTCCAAAAGTGGCCTAAACAACTTCCTTTACAGCCGCAACACGACCTTCTAACCACTGTACTCAGTGTCCTGATCAATTAATAAAAGCAAACCAAATGCCTTCTTCACTGTCTTATCTATCTGTGACTCTACTTTCAATGGACAAAGAATCTTCACTACAAGTTCACTTTGTTCAACAACACTCCCTTGGACCTCAACATTAAGAATATAAATCCTGCTAAGATTTGCTTTCCCAAAATGCAGCATCTCACATTTAACTAAATTAAACTCCTCAGCCCATTGGCCCATCTGTTCAAAGTCCCATTATAATCTGAGGTAACCTTTTTCGCTGTCCACTACACCTCCAATTTGGGTGTCCTCAGCAAATTTACTAACTATACCTCTTATATTCACATGCAAATCATTTATATGAATAACTAAATGTCGTGGACCCAGCACCAATCCTGGTGACACTCCAGTGGTCACATGCCACCAATCTGAAAAACAACTCTCCACCACTACCCTCTGTCTTCTAGCTTTAGCCAGTTCTGTACGAAAATGAGGAACAGGTTATACATTTACTTCTTCCTGTATTCCACGATATCTAACCTTGCTCACCAGTCTCCCATGGGGAACCTTATCGAATATCTTACTGAGGTCCTCACAGATCACGTTCACCGCTCTGCCTCATCAATCTTCTTTGTTACTTCTGCAAAAAACTCAATCAGGTTTGTGAGACATGATTTCCCACGCACAAAGCCATGTTGACTCCCCCAATCAGTTCTCGCCTTCCCAAGTAAATGGACAACCTTCTCCTCAGGATTCTAGCAAATGTGGTTCCCTTGTTCAAGAAAGGGAGTAGCGATAACCCTAGTAACTATAGGCCG
>NW_025126737.1:0-1101 GCF_004010195.1 Chiloscyllium plagiosum | reverse complement strand
GAGAATGTGCAAACTCCACACAGACACGTGGAGGATGTGCAAACTCCACACAGACAAGGGGAGAATGTGCAATCTCCACACAGACACAGGGAGGATGTGCAAACACCACACAGACACAGCGAGAATGTGCAAACTCCACACAGACACGTGGAGAATGTGCAAACTCCACACAGACAAGGGGAGAATGTGCAATCTCCACACAGACACAGGGAGGATGCGCAAACTCGACACAGACACAGGGAGAATGTGCAATCTCCACACAGACACAGGGTGAATGTGCAAACTTCACACATACACAGGGAGAATGTGCAAACTCAACACAGACACAGGGAAAATGTGCAAACTCCACACGGACACAGAGAAAATGTGGAAACTCCGCACCGACACAGGGAGTGTGCAAACTCCGCACAGACACAGGAAAATCTGCAACCTCCACACAGACACAGGGAGAATGTGCAATTTACACGCAGACACGGTGTGAATGTGCAAACTCCACACAGACACGGGGAGAATGTGCAAACTCCACGCCGCCACGGGGTGAATGTGCAAACTTCACACAGACAAAGGGAGAATGTGCAAACTCCACACAGACACAGGGAGAATGTGCAAACTCCACACAGACACAGGGAGAATGTGCAAACTCAACAAAGACACTGCGAGATTGCGTAAACTCAACACATAAAGAGGGAGAATGTGCAACCTCCACACAGACACGGGGACAATGTGCAAACTCCACACAGACACGGGGAGAATGTGCAAACTCCACACAAAGGGAGAAAGTGCAAACTCCTCACAGACACGGGGAGAATGTGCAAACTGCACACAGACTTGGGTGAAATGTGCAAACTCTACACAGACACAGGGAGAATGTGCAAACTCCACACAGACACGGGGAGAATGTGCAAACTCCACACAGACACGGGGAGAATGTGCAAACTCCACGCCGCCACGGGGAGATTGTGCAAACTTCACACAGACACAGGGAGAATGTGCAAACTCCACACAGACACGAGGAGAATGTGCAATCTCCACGCAGACTCGGGGAGAATGTGCAAACTCCACACAGACACGTGGAGAATGTGCAATCTCCACACAGACAAG
>NW_025126736.1:0-1101 GCF_004010195.1 Chiloscyllium plagiosum | reverse complement strand
CTGAATATGAAAAGTGGAGCTGAGAATAAGCAAACAGCAGCAACCGTTAGCAGGAATTCTTTTGTAGGCACCAACCAGTGATGGGAATGTCAATATGGTTACAGTCAGGACACTGAATGTACTTTGGCAAGGGCAGTACAGTAACTGTGTGAGACAGTGGTCTCCATGCCGACTGATACAGCAATGACTATCAGTGCTGTAACGGATAGAATCCTGGATTGTATGTGAGATGGTTTTCTATAAAATCATATCATATTTGTAGATCAAAAGCTGTGTACTAATAAATATCCAGTAATCCCATTATAAAGGAGTTTTGTGAGCAGAGACCCATAATATAATGCAGGACATATTGAGTCTGTGCTCAGACCATGACATGTAGGAGGGGAATGAGGCCATTTGGCCAATTGGGTATGCTCTGTCCTTCAATCAAATCATGACTGATCTGATACTGTTCAACTCTACTTTCCTGCCTTTTCCACAAAACCCTTGTTTTCCTGATTCATTAAAACCTGCAGGAGTTTACAGAACAATTGGAGAGGTAGACAGAAATAGCAAATTGAGTTTAATCTGGACAAGTGTGAGCTGATGTCAAATTCAAGAAAAAAGTTAGCATACTGAGGGATATTGATATACAGAAGGATCTTGGTGCAAGTCAGTAACTCCCAGAAAATGGCAACAGAAGTGTTTCAGATGGGAAGGAAAGCAAATGGAGCACTGGCCTTCATTGGTCACAACGTTGGGTAAAGTGGTTTGCATCTGATGCTGTAATTGTATCAAATGTTTGTTTGGTCACATTTGGAGTACTGTGCCCAGTTCTCATCTCCACAAAACAGGAAGGATGTGGAGTCTTTGGACAGGGTACAAAAGTGGTTAATCAGCACGTTACCTGTGTTATGTTTTTAAGGGTGTCTTAGGTGTAAAGAGGAAATTAAACAAAGTTGGATTGCTTTGTGAGAGTATCAGAGGCTGACAGGCGACCAGGTACAGGGATATAACATTAGGACAGGGATAGATGATGTGGATAGTCAGAATCTCTTTTCCAATGTGTAACTTTCAAATACTAGAGCCCAGAGATTTAAGGTGAGAAAGAGAAAGTTTAAA
>NW_025126735.1:0-1101 GCF_004010195.1 Chiloscyllium plagiosum | reverse complement strand
ATTGTGTGAATAACTGTCCAGTCCCAGTTTTGAATCTCAATGGACAGACTTTATAGATGTGCAGTATTGTGGACGTAGTGGTGTGTCCCAGTAATAGTGTGCCTGAATTCAGACATTTTTTTAAAAGCCATTTTCAACAGATTTGCTAACGGTGTGTTTTCTCATCTGAACATGAATCCGCTGTTCACTACTGTCATCGAACTGCGTAATATTTAGATGTGTCCACTTCAGTTGCTATCAAATGAAAAATAATAGTGTTTGGTTTATTTTAATACATGTAAGAAATAAACTTTTATTAACTTTTCATTGTACAAAATATACAAAAAGTAAAAGTGCCCTTTCATAAATTTCCCACAAACTAATCAAGCAGCAGTCAGTCATTGTCCTTAAAGCAGGATTTTGTGAACAGAATTACGTCCCAAGCAACATCACAATAAAACATAAAACATAGAACAATAGAGTGCTCAACAGTCCCTTCGGCCCTCAATGTTGTACTGAACTGTCAACTAATCGAAGCCCATCTCCCGACATGATTCAATCATCGTCCATATGTTTATTCAAGGACTGTTTAAATGCCCCTAGTGAAGCTGAGTTAACTGAATTGGCTGGCATGATATTTCACGATTTTACCATGGTGTGAGTAAAGAATCTGCCTCTGACATCTATCTTAAATCTACCACACTTCAAGTTGCAGCTATGCCCCCTCGTAAATGATGATGACATCATCCTAGGGAAAACACTATCACTGTGCACCCTATGTAATCCTCTGACAATTTGAAATGTCTCAATTAAATCCATTCTTAGTCTTCTTTTCTCCAATTTGAACAGAACCAAGTCCATCAGCTTTTCCTCAAAAGACCTTTGCTCCAGTCTAGGCAACATCCTGGTAATTCTCCTCTGCAACTTTTCCAATGCTTCCACACGTTTCCTGTAATGGGCCGAGCAGAAACTGTACTCAATATTACAAGTGTAGAGTTGCAGCATGACATCACGACCCCAGAACTCAATCCATCTACCAATAAAACCTAACACACAGTATGCTTTCTTAACTGTACTATCAACATTGATGACAACTTTAAGCGATTTATGTTCATTGAAACC
>NW_025126734.1:0-1101 GCF_004010195.1 Chiloscyllium plagiosum | reverse complement strand
CAGGCTGGATTAGTCCTGCAGGATGTGTATGTCATCCTGCTGACCAGGTTGGAACAGACCTGCAGGATATGTATGTCACCCTGCTGACCAGGTTGGATCAGTCCTATAGGATGTGTATGTCACCCTGCTGACCAGGTTGGATCAGTCCTGCAGGATGTGTATGTCACCCTGCTGACCAGGCTGGATCAGTCCTGCAGGATGTGTATGTCACCCTGCTGACCAGGTTGGAACAGTCCTGCAGGATATGTATGTCACCCTGCTGACCAGGTTGGATCAGTCCTATAGGATTTGTATGTCACCCTGCTGACCAGGTTGGATCAGTCCTGCAGGATGTGTATGTCACCCTGCTGACCAGGTTGGATCACTCTCATAGGATGTGTATGTCACACTGCTGACCAGGTTGGATCACTCTTATAGGATGTGTATGTCACCCTGCTGACCAGGTTGGATCACTCTTATAGGATGTATATGTCACCCTGCTGACCAGGTTGTATCAGTCCTGCAGGATGTACCTGTCACCGTGCTGACCAGGTTGGATCAGTCCTGCAGGATGTGTATGTCACCCTGCTGACCAGGTGGATCAGTCTTGAAGGATATATATGTCAGCGTGCTGACCAGGTTGGATCAGTCCTGCAGGTTGTATATGTCACCCTGCTGACCAGGTTGTATCAGTCATGCAGGATGTGTATGTCACCCTGCTGACCAGGTTGGATCAGTCCTGCAGGATGTGTATGTCAGTCTGCTGACCAGTTTGGATCAGTCCTGCAGGATGTATATGTCACCCTGATGACCAGGTTGGATCAGTCCTGCAGGTTGTGTATGTCACCCTGCTGACCAGGTTGGATCAGTCCTGCAGGATGTGTATGTCACCCTGCTGACCAGGTTGGATCACTCTTATAGGATGTGTATGTTACCCTGCTGACCAGGTTGGAACAGTCCTGCAGAATGTATATGTCACCCTGCTGACCAGGTTGTATCAGTCATGCAGGATGTACCTGTCACCGTGCTGACCAGGTTGGATCAGTCCTGCAGGATGTGTATGTCACCCTGCTGACCAGGTTGGATCACTCCTGCAGGATGTGTCTGTCACCCTGCTGACCA
>NW_025126733.1:0-1101 GCF_004010195.1 Chiloscyllium plagiosum | reverse complement strand
AATGTGACCGAGTGGAAGTTCCAGTTGTTGGTGTGGTCAGTATCAGCTTCAGGTTCTGTATTAGAGTGCTCATTCACAGAGAGAATTACCCAAATCAGTCATGAAACTGAATTAACAAGGAAAGCAGAGAGTTAACAGTGTGCAGTACAACAGCTCTCAAAAAGCTCGATAAGATGAGGTATTGAATGAGAAAATGTGACCGAGTGGAAGTTCCAGTTGTTGGTGCAGTCAGTATCAGCTTCAGGTTCTGTATTAGAGTGCTCATTCACAGGTAGAATTACCCAAATCAGTCATGTAACTGAATTAACAAGGAAAGCAGAGAGTTAACAGTGTGCAGTACAACAGCTCTCAAAACGTTCGATAAGATGAGGTATTGAACGACTGAATAACCTCGGCAGAATGAATGGAGTCCCTGAAAAAAATATCAAAATGATGGGGCTAATGATGAGTGAAACATTGCAAGTATTGTTACTTGAAGACAAATGGGAATGATTGTTTGAGATCTAACAGGATCAGATTAATCCAGTCTTTGGGGTATTCAAATACAGACGTAAATCTCAATGGTAAAACATCATTAAAATAAAACTGCTGTCGTAACTTGTTTGTTCAAAATGATGTAAAATACTTGAATATGTAATCATAGTTTCCAAGTGGAGATACCACACAATATAAAATAAAGTCTCTGGAATTGTGTCAGCTCCATCTCCAAGAGAATTCTCCAAATTCAACAGATTGCCAGCAGCAGGAAGGGAAAGGTTGTGTCACAAACAACGAAATGCATCGTCTCAGGGAAAGGATCGAGAGAGTGTTTGAGACCATTCTGGCTGTCTTTGGTATTCCAGGTAGTCTTGTAACAACTTAACTTACATAAATCTCTGCATGGAATCATCCTTATTTCTCCCGACCGCTGATAATTGCTTTATTTCCATTTAGCAAGGCAAATACTGAAGACAGTTGATAGTGTCCTCACTGACTGAGTATAAAGCAAATAGATTGTCAGTTAGGAGGCTCCTCAGTAATGTGCAGCATTGTGTGTTTCCCTATACAGTGCAGAAATGGGTTTACACTGAGACCACATTGATGGAGTTTGGCTGAGCACCG
>NW_025126732.1:0-1101 GCF_004010195.1 Chiloscyllium plagiosum | reverse complement strand
TTGTGGACAGTGGGATTGTGCCTGTGGTATTGTCGACAGTGGGATTGTGACTCGGGCATTGTGGAGAGTGGGATTGTGCCTGGGGTATTGTGGACAGTGGGATTGTGCCTGGTGTGTTGTGGACATTGGGATAATGCCTGGAGTATTGTGGATATGGGATTGTGTCTGGAGTGTTGTGGACACTGGGATTGTGCCTGGGGTATTGTGGACAGTGAGATTGTGCCTGGAGTATCGTGGACACTGGGATTGTGTCCGGAGTATTTGTGGAATTTGGCATTGTGCCTTGGGTATTGTAGATACTGGGATTGTGCCGGGAGAATTGTGGACAGCGGGATTGTGCCGGTGGTATTGTGGACATTGGGATTGTGCCTGAGGTATTGTGAACAGTGGGATTATGCCTGGAGTATTGTGGACAGTGGGATTGTGCCTGGGGTATTGTGGACAGTGGGATTGTGCCTGGAGTATTGTGGACAGTGGGATTGTGCCTGTGGTATTGTGGACAGCGGGATTGTGCCTGGAGTATTGTGGACAGTGGGATTGTGCCTGGGGTATTGTGGACAGTGAAATTGTGCCTGGAATATTGCGGACAGTGGGATTGTGCCTGGAGTATTGTGGACATGTGAGATTGTGCCTGGAGTATTGTGGACATTGGGATTGTGCCTGGAGTATTGTGGACAGTGAGATTGTGACTGGGGCTTTGTGGACATTGGGATTGTGCCTGGAGTATTGTGGACAGCGGGATTGTGCCTGAGGTATTGTGAACAGTGGGATTATGTCTGGGGTATTGTGGACAGTGGGACTGTGCCTGGAGTATTGTTCACATGTGAGATTGTGCCTGGAGTATTGTGGACATTGGGATTGTGCCTGGAGTATTGTGGACAGTGGGATTGTGCCTGGGGTATTGTGGACATTGGGATTGTGCCTGGGGTATTGTGGACAGTGGGATTGTGCCTGGGGTATTGTGGACTTTGGGATTGTGTCTGGGGTATTGTGGACAGTGGGATTGTGCCTGGGGTATTGTGGACAGTGGGATTGTGCCTGGGGTATTGTGGACAGTGGTATTGTGCATGGGGTATTGTGGACAGTGAGATTGTCCCTGGA
>NW_025126731.1:0-1101 GCF_004010195.1 Chiloscyllium plagiosum | reverse complement strand
CACCCACAGACACTCACAAACACACAGAGACACAAACACACGCACTCACACACTCGCACACTCACACGCAGACGCACACACAGACATATACACACTCACGCAGACACACAGACAGACACACATACTCACTCACACACAGGCACGCACACATTCACACACACAGACACACACACACTCACACACACACATCAATCATTGTTCGGCCATTCCATTTCAAATTTTCCTGTTTTATTTTCACTGTCACTTGCCATTCCTTCTTCCTAATATATTCTGTTTCTTTCTCTACATTTGATTTTATTCTGTCTGTCAAGAAGACATTGGGGACTGGGGGCATGTCACTTTACTCTTCATCAGTCTCCACAGTCACTGTCTTCTATTCCTTTCTGTCTCTTAGCTCATGAAAAATACATACTGTGTCTGACCCATGAATCCCGATAAACCAGTCATTTATTTTTAGATTCCCTATAGTATGGAAACAGACACTTCGGCCCAACGAGTCCACATCGACCTTCCGAAGAGTAACCCACCCAGACCCATTCCCCTACTTTCTATACACCCCTGAAACTATGGGAAGTTTAGCATGGCCAATTCACCCAACCTGCATATCTTTGGACTGTGGGAGGAAACCGTAGCACCCGGAGAAAAACCCCGCAGACACGGGGACAATGAGCAAACGCCACACAGACAGTAGCCAAAGGCTGTTCAGTAAACAGAACATTTACTTTTAGTCTTAGGCTACAACAAATCTAAAAAAGAAAAGGCAACAAACTGTGCAATAAGATGTTTGTACCTTTTCAAGCAAATTATTGAACTACATTGTGTAAACGAGAATTCACTGATAAAAGTTATGAGAGTATATTCCAGCGAAATCCGCAGCACTGCGAGAGAATAACAAACGATTACATTTAAATTTGAGGAATATTTATTATATCCAGAAAAAAAAGTGGTTATTTTATGAGAAATTGCATTTTCCCCATGATATGTAATTCCCAGTAGTTCACGTACCAGTGTGGAGACTCCATGTTGGTTGAGAGGGAGCCCCAGGCTCTGAATGAATTCTCACCCTCACAATGTGCAGTTGGTGCGTGTCTCTGCACTGTT
>NW_025126730.1:0-1101 GCF_004010195.1 Chiloscyllium plagiosum | reverse complement strand
TACAGCAGAAAGATAAAAGGTTAAAGCAATTTTTTCAAAAAGCTTATACGTTAGAAATTTTGAATGTATCCCTGAGTGTTATTAACCTAAAGATGATGTCCAAATGAGGAAATGGAGACTATCACATACTCAAGGAGATGATAATTGGGCAGAGGTTCAACAAATCGCATTGCCACTGGAATACAGAAAAGAGGTGACGTAGTTGGTGCATGAGAGACCACCTCGAAGTCATCTCGGAGTGAGGAAAACACAGGCTGAAACACAGAGACACTTTTACTGGCCTGGACTGCAACAGAATGTAGTTGAATTTTGCCAGACGTGTCATTAATCTCAGGTTATTGGAGAAAACACACGCGATAATAAAACCTGCGATTTTCTTAACTATTCCTGCATTTGAACAACCTTTTACAAGAGTCTTGATTGATTGGCTAGGTCCCCGACCTCAAACAAAAACGTGGGCACCAGTATTTGTTAACAATAATGGATGTATCGATTAGATTTCCAGAGGCCATCCCAAGATGTAGTATCACAGCTAAAACAATTGCAAAGTAATTACTCTGTTTTTTTTTTTTAAAAATAGACACAGACTACCAATAGAGATACAGTGAGGTCAAGGTCCAAACTTCACATTTAATTTATTCACGATGATATCTTAGGAATAAAGCAATTCAAATAGACTGCATACCATCCAAAATTGCAGGGAGCGCCAGAAAGGTGATATTAAACATTAAAGACCATGTTGAAGGCTTATGATCTGGATTATCCAGATGATTAGTGAAGGGGATTCCATTTGCGCTTTTTTGTGATCAGGGATGTACCAAATTAACAGGGCAAATTCGATCCATTTGAATTATATTTTGGATATTAAGTGAGAGGACAATTAACATTGATTAAGGAGAAAATAGTAAATCAGAATTAAAAGGCCACACATTTGGATTAGGTCTCAAACTTTAGGGAACGATCAATAGTGCCGGCGAGTTGGCTGGACAGCATTTAAAAGTACTGCAGCATGCAATAAAGCAGGAAGCGGACAGGAAATGTAAAAAATGCAATTTTGAGATCGGGGACAATGTATTACTGTTACTTTCAGTTATAGGTGAA
>NW_025126729.1:0-1101 GCF_004010195.1 Chiloscyllium plagiosum | reverse complement strand
GTTAACTTCTCCACCTCCTGATGGTGCCTGTCTTGCTGTGTTCTTCCAGCCTCGTGCCCCTCTATTATCTCCAACGCGAAGACCGATATGAAGTGCCTGTTAATGCATTCTCTGGTTCCGTGCACAGTTTGCCTCTGTGTTCCCTAATAGTCTCCAATCTTTCCTTTGATATCCTCTTCCCCTTGATATACTGATAGATTATCTTGGGATTCTTACGAATCTTTGAGGAGAAAGTGAGGTCTGCAGATGCTGGAGATCAGAGCTGAAAATGTGTTGCTGGAAAAGCGCAGCAGGTCAGGCAGCATCCAGGGAACAGGAGAATCGACGTTTCGGGCAAATTCCCTTCTTCAGGAAGCCCTTCCTGAAGAGGGGCTTATGCCCGAAACGTCGATTCTCCTGTTCCCTGGATGCTGCCTGACCTGCTGCGCTTTTCCAGCAACACATTTTCAGCTTCTTACGAATCTTACCTGCTAATGCTTTATCATGTCCCCTTTTTTACTCTTCTGCTGACTTTCTTAAATTTAGCCCTCCTTATGGCAGTAGTTAATTCTATAATTACTAAAACAACATCCCCTCCTCCTTATAGATCTTATACCTGAGTTGCCAATCCTTCATAAACGTTACCTTACTTTTCTTATGGCAGTCCTCGAAGAAAGAGATGCTCCAATTTCTGGGACTGAGCGAACTCTACTGGAAGATTCTTCCAAACTTCAGCAACGTGGTGGTACCCTTAATAGATTTACAAAAGAAGAGCGCAAAATTTAGATCGACAAAACAATGCCAGGTTGGGTTTGAGAATTTAAGACTGTATTAACCACTGCACCACTTTTAGCCACTTTTTAAAAAACACTTTAAAGTTACAATCAATGCTCGTGTTATGAGGGTGAGAACCTTATTGATGCAGGAAGATGACAATGGAATTCAATGGCTAATTAGCTCCTTTCGAAGAATATCAATTTGTACCAGAAAAGACATTTTCCATCAAAATAGAATTCTAATGTTTGGTACTGGTCTTACAAAATTTTAGACTATATGTGTCAAACTATTTTTCTGAGACAGTTGTGTAACAGAAACACAACACTATAATATTTGTGCAAATAT
>NW_025126728.1:0-1101 GCF_004010195.1 Chiloscyllium plagiosum | reverse complement strand
ATCTATATAAAATTCCTTATCTGCATAAACCACACCAGGTCATGCAGCCTTTCCTGCCAGTCCTCCCTTTGTGTTACATTATGAAACCACTTGCCCCTTCCAAGATCTGTAACTCGCCCAATCTCTGAAATCTCCTCTATCTCTGTGATCTTCTTCCGTCACTAGTAGCCTTCTTAACCCTGTAACCTCCTGCCACTACTAAAACCATTCATGAATGTCTAACATACTCTTGATGACTGTCACCTCTTCCAGTCCCTACGACGCTCTCTGCATTGTCAGTCTGAATCGTCCTTTCTAATTGTGAAACCCTCAGTATTGCTAACTTCATCCATTCTCGACAGCTTACCCTATCTCAGTAATCGACTAGAACCTCCACCGTCCTCCCTATTGTTGTACCCTTCTCCAGTCCCTCGAAAACACACGGCTATTAATAATTCCTCCCGTTCTTTTGCTGTACCCTGGCAGTATCCTCTTCCTGTTCCAATAACCCTTGTGAAGATTGTGAACTCGTCCAGTCTTTGCAATGCTCATTATCATACTATTTTTTTCCGACGAACCATCCTTGTCTCTTGAACATTGCCTGTTTCCCACTATTCTGCTTAACTCTGAAAACAGGCTATTATACACTCTTCGCCTTTATAAGCTTCTGCAGTCCTTACAAAGCTCCTTGTGACTGTCACTTGTTTCTTCCCTAAGAATTCTGCCTGTGACTGTAACCTTCGAATAAATGAATGAATAAGTTAGCTTTTTTGTCACATGTATTCCAACGAGGAGAGTGAGAAGCTTTTGACTCTCCATGTACAACGCCATCGGATTGACAAGGGAAATTATTTACTGACTCTTCAGTTACAAGTTTAGGTACAATGCAGCAATATCACGAACACGCAGTATCATTTTAAGTACAGGATACGTAGATATAATCCTTATTAAGAGAATACAGATATGAACACTAAAAAAAACGTTGGCATTCGTTGCCGCACTCGCCATCAAAATTACTGCATGCAACTTCCAGAACCATTCATATAGCTGTGCAAACTGATCTGGATTGCATAAACTTGCATTTGACTATCACTTCCTCAGTCCCCCTCGATCGCAATAAAG
>NW_025126727.1:0-1101 GCF_004010195.1 Chiloscyllium plagiosum | reverse complement strand
AGTCATAATTTTAAGGTAATTAAAGGAAAGTTTAGTGGAGATGTCAGCGGTAGGTTTTTTTCACACAGAGAGTGGTGGGTGTAGAGTCAAATACGTGAGGGAAACTTAGGGGACTCTTGGATAGGCACATGGAAGAAAGTGCACGGAAGAATGTAGGTGAGTCTGATCTTAGAATAGGATAAACGGGTGGTACAACATCAAGGGTCGAGGGCCTCTGCTGTGCTGTACTGTTCAATGTTCTGCATTCGATGGATGTGCTTGGAGAGGTTGGAGATTGATTTTGACCTGTCAGAGAGTTGAGAGATATGAAGATTTGGACTTTAAAGAGGATTTGAGACTAAGAGCAGATCAGTCACGATCTTAGTGAAGGGCAAGGCAGGCTTGTGGGCGGGAGCGGGGTTGAATAACATGCTCTTGTGTCTGATGTTCTCACATTCTGTTATTGGAAAGTTAGTGGGTGTTATTTTCATGGAAGGTCTGTTTGAATGTTGTGGCCTGGGAGACCAGAGAATTTTGTGAGCATCTCTGGGTGAGGTATGGGGGCTGTATTCACAATGAATCTCGGTCTACAACATGACCAATAAATGACACACAAGTTGCAGAGAGGGGCAGCTATGTAAGGAGAGATGAGGGTTCTTTTCCATAATCATCCTGGGATTTCCAATTACATTTTCCAAATCACTGCAAACTGCATGTGACAGTATTAAGGGACTGAATGGTAGCCTCTGTTTCTGGTACCAGTTTATAGCAGCAAGTGGTCTCCAACTGCTCCTGTCTAGCAGGTTCTAGGGGCTGAACGGAACACAGAAACATGGGACTGAGGAGCAGGAGTGGGTCATATGATACTTCGAGCTTTTTCCACGAGGCACTAAGATTATGGCTGATCAGGTTGTGTTGTCAGCCCCACTTTAATGTCTGTATTCCATTATCCGTGACTCACCTCTCTGTCAAATAGTTAACTAACTCAGCTTTGATTTTTTGATATCAGAGAAGCACCTCAAACTTCTGGGGAAGAGAATTTTCACTTGAAAGGCCCTTTTAAATTTTTTTCCTCATCCCTCTTATACAATTAGAGAGTCATACAGCGTTGAAACAGATCCT
>NW_025126726.1:0-1101 GCF_004010195.1 Chiloscyllium plagiosum | reverse complement strand
GAACTAAAATGATGGAGAGATTGAAGTTGCATCAAAACTGTGTTCACCCAAACTGAATATTAATGCTGAGAAAACTGAGTTTCATGAGTATGTATGAGTTAGTTTCCTTTAACAATATGTTGAGCATCGAGCTAGAGATCAGGCTGTTTTGGAGTTGGTGTTGTGTGATCAGAAGAGCTAATTGAAAACCTTGCGGTAAAAGAGATTTTTGCAATAGTGATCTGAATAAAGGGAAATTTACATGACTTTTGAATACAAACCAGTATTTTGTTTTCTTAAATTACGAATATATGCTGGAGTCATGCAAACCATGAAAGTATGAGGA
Organism: Chiloscyllium plagiosum; assembly: GCF_004010195.1. Lineage (NCBI taxonomy): Eukaryota > Metazoa > Chordata > Chondrichthyes > Orectolobiformes > Hemiscylliidae > Chiloscyllium > Chiloscyllium plagiosum. The sequence continues at coordinate 776 of NW_025126726.1, read as the reverse complement.
GCAAGGTGGTTGAAGTGAACTTTAAATGTACATGAAAAAGATATAATGGAAGACAGGCACTGTCTGTTATTTATGGAAACATTCTAAGGTGCACAGTATACACATATTGTTCAAGGTGCAAATAGCAAAAGGGTGGGTGACAAAGTTGATTAACAAACGAAGTTAAACAGAACATTAGATCCAGAAAAGTAGCTGAGAAAAATGCCAGATATTGCGGATTCATTGGAACAAAGGGGGTCTAGGAAACTGAGAAGGAAATGAAAAAGAGATCAAGAGTGCAAAATAACAAGGAACAGAAAGGCTGACGCAAAACTTCCTTCAGTTAAACAAGGACTGATTAACTGATAGTCAATATAGCTTTATACGTGGGAAATCATGTCTCACAAGCCTGATTGAGATTTTTGAAGAAGTAACAAAGCGGTTTGATGAGGGCAGAGCTGTAAATGTGATCTCTGTGGACTTCAGTAAGGTGTTCTGGGGGGAGGGGCCAGAAGAAGGTCCTTGTACACATTGGAACCAATGACATTGGAAACGAAAGGTTTGAGATACTGAAGGGAGATTACAGAGAGTTAGGCAGGAATTTAAAAATGAGGTCCTCGAGAGTAGTAATATCTGGATTACTCCTGGTGCTAGGAGCTAATGAGGGTAGGACTAGGAGGATATAACAGATTAATGCATCGCTGAGGAGCTGGTGTAAGGGAAAACAATTCACACTTTTGGATCATTGGACGCTATTTTGGGGGTGAAGTGACCTGTACAATAAGGATGGATTGCAC
>NW_025126725.1:0-1101 GCF_004010195.1 Chiloscyllium plagiosum | reverse complement strand
TGTCCCCGTGTATAATACAGGGAACAGCAGTCCCGGTGTATAATACAGGGAACAACTGTCCCCGTGAATAATACAGGGGACATCAACACCTGTGTATAATATAGGGAACAGCAGTCCCTGTGAATAATACAGGCAACCGCAGCACCCGTGTATAATACAAGGGACAGCAGTCCCTGTGTATAATACAGGGAACAGCAGCACCTGTGTATAATACAGGGAACAGCAGTCCCTGTGTATAATACAGGGAACAGCAGTCCCTGTGTATAATACCGGGAACAGCAGTCCCTGAGTATAATACAGAGAACAGCAGCACCTGTGTACAATACAGGGACCAGCAGTCCCCGTGTGCACTACAGGGAACAGCAGTCCCCGTGTATAATACAGGGAACAGCAGCACCTGTGTATAATACAGGGAACAGCAGTACCCGTGTATAATACAGGGAACCGCAGCACCTCTGTATAATACAGGGAACAGCAGTCCCTGTGTATAATACAGGGAACAGCAGAACATGTGTGTAATACAGGGAACAGCAGTCCCCGTGTATAGTACAGGGAAGAGCAGCACCTGTGTATAATACAGGGAACAGCAGCACCCCTGTATAATACAGGGAACAGCAGCACCTCTGTGTAACACAGGGAACAGCAGTCTCCGTGTATAATACAGGGAACAGCAGTCCCTGTGTATAATACAGGGAACAGTAGTACCTGTGTATAATACAGGGAACAGCAGTCCCAGTGTATAATTCAGGGGACAGCAGTCCGCGTGTATAATACAAGGAACAGCAGTCCCTGTGTTTAACACAGAGAACAGCAGTCCCTGTGTATAATACAGGGAACAGCAGTCCCTGTGTTTAATACAGAGAACAGCAGTCCCTGTGTATAATACCCCGTGTATAATACAGGAAACAACAGCACCTGTGTATAATACAGGGAACAGTAGTCCCCGTGTATAATACATGGAACAGCAGTCCCTGTGTATAATTCAGGGGAGAGCAGTCCCCGTGTATAATACAGGGAACAGCAGCGGCTGTGTATAATACAGGGAACGGCAGCACCCGTGTATAATAAAGAGAACAGCAGCAACTGTGTATAATACAGGGA
>NW_025126724.1:0-1101 GCF_004010195.1 Chiloscyllium plagiosum | reverse complement strand
ATTTCACCAATCACAGTTTCGATTAGATTGCCTTTCCCTTCCGATGTTTCCAGGACGGGAATGAAGGAAATGGGAGAAATCCAATAACATGTGACATCGCAATTCATTGGAACGATTTTCCCATTGGCCAGAAAACAAAATAACGACGAGTCGTGCCACCGCAGGACTTTGTTTCACAACAGCAATGAAATAACAGTCGCCATTCGGTTCCAGTAAACGCACAACTTGTCTGGGACAGTAGAGCTGTTTGCGATTTCCCACGCGGGAGGCGAACACGATCATGACAACACAGACACCGGAAAAGTCGGCACTTTCCCACACCACAGTTAATTGCCCGGGAAGCAAACCCATTTTTCTTCGGTTTTAAACAGAAATGCAGCAGGAGTCGAAACAGCATTTTAACAAGCTGCGTCGTTGGAAACGATCAGCAGAAATGGCAGCGGTGGGATTCAAACCCACGCCTCTATCGAGACTAGAGCCTAAATCCAGCGCCTTAGCCCGCTCGGCCACACTACCAGCCAGCCGTGGTCCCCCATTTTCTTGCACTTCCAATTGTGCTCCTGCATAACAACAGATGCAAAGCCACGTGAAAAGGGTTCCATGATCCCTCTCCGACTCGCACAACTGCTGGGATGTGCCCGTCTACAATATCAATTTCGCAGCAGATAATGATAGCCCATCAATCCAGACAACTATCAATGGTAACCTGAGTCTATCTTCTCAGAATCTTTTCTTCTACAATTGTATCTGTGAGTGCGTGAGAACATACGATCGGTTATTATTTGGTCAAATAACCATGAGCTGCTTGACATTACTGCAATTTCGATTCTTGCTTTGCTAAATGATTTCACCCTTTGATCGAAACAGGACAACTTTCACGCTTACATGGAACATGAAACACACCGGACTACAGGGAAAATGCACAAACCTGAGCAGGCCGTGTTCCACATCATACCGCGCAGCATCGTTTCAGTCACTGTTTTGCAGAATAAGAGTCCCAAAGAATGTTCTCAACCCTAAAACCGGAGGTACCACTCCAATCCGAGAATGACAGATCACATTGTGATGATGCTCTGACCTCGGAGCCAGTTCGAGATGCCA
>NW_025126723.1:0-1101 GCF_004010195.1 Chiloscyllium plagiosum | reverse complement strand
GTAGGCGGCCTGTCTCCCCAATATAGAGGAGGACTGGGAACCCTCTTTCTTTCCGACTGGGAACCCTCCAACCAAACCACAACAACGCGACGGTCGGAGGAGGAGCGTCTTATCTTCCGACTGGGAACCCTCCAACCACAGGGGATGAACTTGGACTTCACCAGTTTCTTCATCCCCCCTCCCCCCACCTTGTCTCAGCCGAATCCCTCCAGCCCGGCACCGCCTTCCTGACCTGCAGTCTTCTTCTTGACCTCTCCGCCTCCATCCTACTCCGACCTATCACCCTCACCTTGACCTCTTTCCACCTATCACATTTCCAATGCCCCTCCTCCAAGTCCCTCCTCCCTACCTTTTATCTTCTCCTGCTGAACACTCTCTGCTCATTCCTGAAGAAGGGCCTGTGCCCGAAACGTCGAAAGGGCCTGTTCCCTGGATGCTGCCTGACCTGCTGTGCTGTTCCAGCAATAAAGTTTCAACTAAAGAAATTGAGGGTCTGGTTAAGAAAAAGAAGGAAGCATATGTAAGGTATAGACAGGACAGATCGAGTGAATCCTTAGAAGCGTATAAAGGAAGTAGGAGTATACTTAAGAGGGAAATCAGGAGGGCAAAACGGGGACATGAGATAGCTTTGGAAAATAGAATTAAGGAGAATCCAAAGGCTTTTTACAAGTACATTAAGGACAAAAGGGTAACTAGGAAGAGAATAGGACCCCTCAAATGTCAGCAAGGCGGCCTTTGTGTGGAGCCACAGAAAATTTACTGTGGGAAAGGATATGGAAGATATAGACTGTCAGAAAATAGATGGTGACATCTTGCAAAATGTCCAGATTACAGAGGAGGAAGTGCTGGATGTCTTGAAACGGGTAAAGGTGGACAAATCCCCAGGACCTGATCAGGTGTACCCGAGAACTCTACGGGAAGCTAGAGAAGTGATTCTGGGCCTCTTGCTGAGATATTTGTATCATCAATAGTCACAGGTGAGGTGCCGGAAGACTGGAGGTTGGCAAACGTGGTGCTACGGTTTAAGAAGGGTGGTAAGGTCAAGCCAGGGAACTATAGACCAGTGAGTCGGTGGTGGGCAAGTTGTTAGAGGGAATTCTG
>NW_025126722.1:0-1101 GCF_004010195.1 Chiloscyllium plagiosum | reverse complement strand
ATGCTATCAGTCAGGAGTTGGGAACTACAGACTGGGAGCAATTGTTCCACAGAAAGGGCACAGCAGACATGTGGGGACTGTTTAAGGAGCAGTTGTTGCGAGTGATACACAAATTTGTTTCTCTGAGAAAGGGAAGAAGGGGTAAGATTAAGGAACCTTGGATGACGAGAACAGAGGAACGTCTCGTAAAAAGGAAGCAGGTAGCTTACGTAAGATGGATGAAGCAAGGATCTAGCACAGCTTTAGAGGATTACAGGCTTGCTAGAAAGGAGTTCAGAAAAGGACTGAGGCGAGCCATGATGAGGAACGAAAAAGGCTTGGCAGGAAGGATTTGGAAGAATCCAAAGGCATTTTTCTCATACGTGAGGAATAAGAGAATAATCAGAGAGAAGGTAGGGCCGACCAGGATTAGCTGAGGGAACTTATGCGTGGAGTCTGAGCAGATAGGGAAATCCCTCAATGAGTTTCTTTGCTTCGATTTTCACCAATGAAAGTGAACTTGTTGTAAATGAAACTTAGAGGAGCTGGCCCAGCTCAATCTTGACCATGTCAAGATTGATGAAGTTGATGTGCTCGCAATTTTGGAAAATATTAAGCTGGATACGTCCCCAGGGCCAGACCAGATTTATCCGAGACTGCTCCAGGAAGCAAGAAAGGAGGTTGCTAAGCCGCTGGTGAGGATATTTGCCTTCTCACTCTTCACAGGAGTCGTACCAGAGGATTGGAAGGAGGCAAATGTTGTTCCTTATTTCAAGAAAAGTAATAGGGAACTCCCTGGCAATTAGAGACCTGTCAGTCTTACGTCTGCGGTCAGCAAAGTATGGAAAAAATTCTGAGGGATAGGATTTATGACTATTTGGCAAAGCATTGGGTGATTAAAGGCAGTCAGCATGGCTTCATGAGGGCAGGTAATGCCTCACAAATCTTATTGATTTATTTGAGGAGGTGTCAAGACAAGTCAACTACGGTCGAGCAGTGGATGTGATGCTTGTGGACTTCAGCAAGGTATTTGATAGGGTTCCCCATGGATGGCTCATTCATAAAGTCAGGAAGTATAGGATACAGGGTGATTTGGTTATCTGGATTTAGAATTGGCTGGTT
>NW_025126721.1:0-1101 GCF_004010195.1 Chiloscyllium plagiosum | reverse complement strand
AAGTGGTAGCTGTGAATACTATTACAATACTTAAAAGATAGTTGGATAAGCACATAAATAGGAAATATTTGGTGGGATATGCGCCAAGCAGAGGCAGGTGCAATTAGTTTTGTTTGGAATTATGGTTGCCATGGACTGGTTAAATCACAGGGACTGTTTAGTGCTGTATAATTTTGTGACTCTCACTGTCGCTACCTCTTCAAATTCCTCCATCGTCACATCTCTCCCTATCCCTGTCACCTCATCCAGCCTCACAACTCTTCCTTATCTCTACAACTCCTCTCCATTCTCAGAACCCTCAATATCTCTGCTATCACAAATATCTCTATCTCTATCTCTAATCTCATCCAGCCTCACAAATCGCTTTGGTATGCACCTTTCTCTCATTCCGGCCTTGAAGATAGGCCATTTTTATTTCAGGTTCCTGCACCCTGAGTTGCAAAGGTTCCTGCAAAATCTCTCTGGCTCATTTTCCTCCCATAAACATTAACCAATCATGTATCATCTAATCTAATATCACCCCTTCTGACCTTGTATCAAATATGGCTTGTCATATTCCGATATTAGGTGTCTCAGATGCCTCGAGGTCACAAAAAGGCTCTGTGGTCCTTCAGGTCTGTGCTGTAAAGAAATCTACCAGCTAACTATTCTAATCCCATTTTCCAGCACTTAGCTCATAGCGCTGTCAGCCTTGGCATTGCAATTGTATCCCTAAATACATTTTAATATTATCGGAATTTCTGTGTCTCCCACCCTCACAGACAGTGAGGTTTAGTGCAACTGTTGTTCTACGATGACAACACCCACAGGAACACAGAGCAGCTGGGTCTGAGCAAAGCAGAGATTCACCACACATTGGGAAGGATGGCAGGGTCCCTGAGAGGAGGTACAGGGGATTTACCAGGATGGCTCAAGGAATAGAGGATTTTAGTTGCATGATCAGGGCTTTAGCACATTAGTTTTTCAAGTGTCATGTGTGTTGCTAAAACACATCAAAAATAGCCATCTACAATAGATGGACGCTCCTTCTCAACTTCTCCCCTTGCATGGGATGGGGAAACCACCACTAGTCATCTCTCCCTAATGAGAGAGCAGCCCTAT
>NW_025126720.1:0-1101 GCF_004010195.1 Chiloscyllium plagiosum | reverse complement strand
TCCCCCACACCCAGGTGCTGCATTCCATATTTATCAAGTTTCCTGAGATCCCACTAAAACCCTTCCTCCTCAAATCATCCTCTGGACTTGAGGAAGGTTTAGCATTACACTGTCTCAGTGCCAGTGACCCAGGTCCAATTCCAGCCTCTGGGAACTGCTCAGTTTGCACATGGCACAAAGATGTGCTGGTTAGTTTGGTCATGAGGTTGCCCAGTTTCCAGGGATACACAGGTTACATTTTTCACTAAACAAGATTACAGGAATGGCTTGGGGCAGTGTCAACCCTCTGGAGGGTTGATGTGGACAAATGGGCTAAATGACCTGCTTCATCCCACTGTCAGCATTCTTATCTGTCCTTTGTTTCCATGTTTCAGAAGCCAGAGAGGGATGAGTGGGGTAACGGTCTGCAGGCAATGCAGGTTGCCCTGGATCTGGAGAAGAATGTGAACCAGAGTTTGCTGGATCTACACCAACTTGCCACTGCCCAGACTGACCCTCATGTAAGCTTCACCACCTCATTCTCATCACTCCCAGACCCTCAGGGCAGCACCTCACTGGTTGGTCTTTGTGGGTTTGAAATTCAATGCAACATTTGGGGAGATGTGATTTGGAGATGCCAGTGTCAAACTGGGGTGTACAAAGTTCAAACTAACACCAGGTTATAGTCCAACAGGCTTATTTAAAGCTCTAGCTTCCAAACTAATACTCTTTGACCACCTGAAGAAGCAGCACTCTGAAAGCCAGTGCTTCTGAATGAACCTGTTGGACAAAACCTGGTGTTGTGATTTTGAACTTTGTCCAGATGTAACATTGTAACCACCATGTGCATCTGGAATGATCAATATTACAACTCCTCAGCAATAAGGTCAAGGAGGAACTTGGATTGTAATCTGGTGGGAGTGCTGAAGTGACATTGGCCACTGAATCCTCATTCAGGACTGTTGCAATGTAATGGTCACCATTCACCACAATACAACTCTGCTCCACTTAAAAAGCAAGATGTGCCAGCTGAGAGGCTAATATATTCACCAGTCCAAACTCTATAGTTTGCTGGATTTTTCAGGGTTGTCTAGAGCTAGTACTGTCCGGACAGTTTGGAGA
>NW_025126719.1:0-1101 GCF_004010195.1 Chiloscyllium plagiosum | reverse complement strand
CAGGTGCAGTATATCCCCTTCCCCGGGTGCAGGAAATCCCCTTCCCCGGGTGCAGTATATCCCCTTCCCCGGGTGCAGTATATCCCCTTCCCCGGGTGCAGTGTATCCCCTTCCCCGGGTGGTGTATATCCCCTTCCCCGCGTGCAGTATAACCCCATCTGCGGGTGCAGTATATCCCCTACCCCGGGTGCAGTGTATCCCCTTTCCCGGGTGCAGTATATCCCCTTCTCCGGGTGCAGTGTATCCCCTTCCCCGGGTGCAGTATATCCCCTTCCCCGGGTGCAGTATCACCCCTTTCCCGGGTGCAGTATATCCCCTTCCCCGGGTGCAGTATATCCCCTTCCCCGGGTGCAGTATATCCCCTTCCCTGGGTGCAGTATATCCCCTTCCCCGGGTGCAGAATAACCCCTTCCCCGGGTACAGTATATCCCCTTCCCCGGTGCAGTATATCCCCTTCCCCGGGTGCAGTATAAACCCTTCCCCGGGTGCAGTATATCCCCATCCCTGGGTGCAATATAACACCATCCCCGGGTGCAGTATAATCCCTTCCCAGGGTGCAGTATAACCCCTTCCCCGGGTGCAGTATATCCCCTTCCCTGGGTGCAATATAACACCTTCCCCGGGTGCAGTATAACCCCTTCCCTGGGTGCAGTATAACCCCTTCCCCGGGTGCAGTATATTCCCTTCCCCGGTGCAGTATATCCCCTTCCCCGGGTGCAGTATAACCCCTTCCCCGGGTGCAGTATATCAACTTCCCTGGGTGCAGTATAACCCCTTCCCTGGGTGCAGTAAATCCCCTTCCCTGGGTGCAGTATATCCCCTTCCCTGGGTGCAGTATATCCCCTTCCCCGGGTGCAGTATATCCCCTTCCTCGGGTGCAGTGTAACCCCTTCCCCGGGTGCAGTATAACCCCATCACCGGGTGCAGTATATCCCCTTCCCCGGGTGCAGTATATTCCCTTCCCTGGTTTCAGTGTATCCCCTTCCCCGGGTGCAGTATAACCCCTTCCCTGGGTGCAGTACAACCGCTTCTCCGGGTGCAGTATATCCCCTTCCGCGGGTGCAGTATAACCCCTTCACCGGGTACAGTATATCCCCTTCC
>NW_025126718.1:0-1101 GCF_004010195.1 Chiloscyllium plagiosum | reverse complement strand
CTGATTGTGAAAGTAAGCTCGGAGGTGGAGGCGACGGAAGAATTGTTCGACGTCATGGCGTATATTAAATTCATTGATGCGTGGACGGAGGGGGATGAAGGTGAGTCCTTTGCTGAGGACTGATCGTTCGTCTCAGTGAGGGGGAGGTCTGGGGGGATGGTGAAAACTCAGCAGGGCTGGGAGCTGGGATCTGGTGTCGGTGTAGAGCTGGGAGTAGGGGCGGAACCTGTAACTGTCTTTTTACTCTCCCTCCCTCCCAGCTCAGAGAAATCAGATTTCACCTGGTGCGGGGTCTTTTCCCATTCGCAACTCTGCTAAAGCTGACCCTAAAGTTGCATGAGGAGTAGTTCTGTAATTAGGTAGGAACCAGGACAGTTTGCTATCGAGTGAAACTGTCGGCTGTTTTTGTAAGCCTGCCTTCAAGGTTTGGACTGTTCTTTCTGCCAGACAATTGGATGATGGATGGTATGGAGTTGACCATATATGATGAATATCACTCAATTTCAGGAGATGCTCCAATTCCCTACTGTTAAATGATGACCCATTATCTGTGACCACTACATTCAGGAATCCATGTATTGCAAACGAGGCAGGCAGTTTTTCTATGTCCAGTGTTTGAAGAATTAACCCAATGTATGTCCAGCCACTTTGAGAGGGCATCCGCAATGGCTAAGAACATTGGGCCCATGAAAGGATCTGCACAGTCAATATTTAACTGAGTCCAGGGTATACATAGCTATTTCCATAAATGTGGAAGAGTTGGTGGTGGCAACTTGTGTTCTTGTTAGCATTCTGAGCACTGCCCTACCAAAGTGGTCATGTCATCCAGGTCATCAATCATAACTTTTTACCAACACCTTCACTTTGGAAACTCCTGGATGACTGTGGTGGACTTCAGCCAGTATCTGGCATGACTTTTGCTTGGGACAATCCCTCTTACTGCCCATAATAATTTGCCATCCTCTACTATGATCTGGTCTCTCGGAGTCCAAAAAGGTTTCAATTCTGGTTGGGATCACACTTTGGTTTCACCCAACACCAGCTGTTTCGGTTTTGCCAGCTCTGGACATATCTGCAAAGTCTGACATTGTTAGCTGTGAC
>NW_025126717.1:0-1101 GCF_004010195.1 Chiloscyllium plagiosum | reverse complement strand
GCAGGATGGTCCTTTAACCCACCCAACCCAGGTCATCAGGATTTCTTGGGACATTAGAAAGATTGTGGAGCCCCAAGAAACATTTAAAAATTGACTTACCTGTATTTTCAGCTGTCCAGAAATGCCTAAAAAGGGAGGAGGAGCATCCGAGGCCGGGTCTGCAGCTCAGCCTGCAGCAGCCTCGGAGCCAGTACTCTCCAGGTGAACCAGCTCTCGAAATCTCACGCGATGTTGGGGAAACAGGTTGAAGAGAAGCTGGCTCCAGTCTCTCTCATGCTGCAAAAGCATGAGCAGCAACTGGGAGACCTGGAGAAGAGGACGGATGAGGTGGAGCACAGCGTCACAGTGGTGGAAGCTGATGCCAGTTCATTCAAGGAAGAGATCCAAGCCCTGAAGATGCAAGTTCGTAATTTGCGTGACCAAGTGGATGATCTTGAAAACAGGGCAGGAGAAAAAACATTCGGATCATCGGTCTGCCTGAGGGTAAGGAAGGTGAGTAGCTTTCTGAATTTGTTGAAGATTGGCTTCCGAAATTCCTTGACTTGGAGACTGGCATGAGAGGATTGAAGATAGAGAGGGCTCACCGGATCCCAGCACGGAGGTCGGGTCTGGGTCAACGCCCTCGTCCTTTCCTGGTGTGGTTCCATCATTACCGGGATAAGGAGAGTGTCATGGAGGCTTCCAGACTCCAGAGGAAGGATCCAAAGGCTCTAATTTACGAGGGGAGTAAGATCATGTTTTTTCAGGTTTTTTCAGCGGCGGTGATCCAGAAACGAAAATCGTATGATGGTGTCAAGAGAAGGCTGAAGGACCTTGGGATTCAGTACTCAGAGATATCCGGCAGTGCTTTGGATCACCTTAGATGGATCCATGCATCTCTTTGACACATCGGAGAAGGCAAGAGACTTTGTGGACAAACTAACCTAATTTAAACAATTGTAGTATGTACAAATATTGTTGCTTGGGTATGCGTTTATCATTCTGTAAAAGAAATGGAGGAAATCCGGTTGGAGCTTTGTTTTTCCCCTTTTTTTTCCTCTATTGACAATAATTTGGTTCAAACTATGTCTGGCTGTGGTTAAGATGTACATTTTAAATTTC
>NW_025126716.1:0-1101 GCF_004010195.1 Chiloscyllium plagiosum | reverse complement strand
ACAGTGAGATACGATCCTGTAATAACAGGGTAAACTGTGAGTTATAACCCTGTAATAACAGGGTAAACAGTGAGTTATACCCCTGTAATAACAGGGTAAAGACTGAAATAGTCCCCTGTAATAACAGGGTAAACAGTGAGATAGTCAGCTGTAATAACAGGGTAAACATGTGAGATATACACTTTTAATAACAGGGTAAACAGTGAGTTATGCACCTGTAATAACAGGGTAAACAGTGAGATAGACGCCTATAATAACAGGGTAAAAAGTGAGATATACCCTTTTAATAACAGGGTAAACAGTGAGATAGACCGCTATAATAACAGGGTAAACAGTGAGTTATACACATGTAATAACAGGGTAAACAGTGAGTGAGACCACTGTAATAACAGGGTAAACAGTGAGATTGAACCCTATAATAACAGGGTAAACAGTGAGTTATACACATGTAATAACAGGGTAAACAGTGAGTTATACCCCTGTAATAAAAGGGTAAACAGTGAGATACACCCCTGTAATAACAGGGAAAACAGTGAGTTATACCCCTGTAATAACAGGGTAAACAATGAGATACACCATGTAATAACAGGGTAAACAATGAGATAGACCCCTGTAAAAACAGGGTAAACAGTGCGATATACCCCTGTAATAACAGGGTAAACAGTGAGATAGACCCCTGTTATAACAGGGTAAAAACTGAGATAGACCCCTGTAATAAGAGGGAAAACAGCGCAAAAGACCCCTGTAATAACAGGGTAAACAGTGAGATAGTCCCCTGTAAAAACAGGGTAAACAGTGTGATATACCCCTGTAATAACAGGATAAACAGTGAGATAGACCCTTATAATAACAGGGTAAACAGTGAGATATACCCCTGTAATAATAGGGTAAAGAGTGAGATATACCCCTGTAATAATAGGGCAAACAGTGAGAGAGACCACTGTAATACAGGGTAATTAGTGAGATAGACCACTGTAATAACAGGGTAAACAGTGAGATATACCCCTGTAACATCAGGGTAAACAGTGCAATATATCCCTGCAATAACAGGGTAAACAGTGAGATATGCCCCTGTAATATCAGGGTAAACAGTGCAATATA
>NW_025126715.1:0-1101 GCF_004010195.1 Chiloscyllium plagiosum | reverse complement strand
GAGACCAGAATTGCACGCAATATTTCAAAAGGGGCCTACCCAATGCCCTGTACAGGCGCATCATGACCTGTACTTAATACTCTGACCAATAAAGGAAAGCACACCAAATGCCTTCTTCGCTATCCTATCTATCTGCGATTCTTCACTATCCTATCTATCTGCGACTCTACTTTCAAGGAGCTATGAACCTGCACTCCAAGGTCTCTTTGTTCAGCAACACTCCCTAGGACCTTACCATTAAGTGTATAGGTCCGGCTAAGATTTGCTTTCCCAAAATGCAGCACCTTGCATTTATCTAAATTAAACTCCATCTGCCACTCCTCAGTCCATTGGTCCCCCTGATCAAGTTCCCATTGTAATCCAAGGTAACTTTCTTCACTGTCCATTACATTTTCGATTTTGGTGTCATCTGCAAACTTAATAACTATACTTCTTGCTCACATCCAAAGCATTTATATAAATGACGAAAATTAGTGGACCCAGCACCCATCTTTGTGGCACTCCACTGGTCACAGGCCTCCAATCTGAAAAACAATCCTCCACTACCATCCTCTGTCTTCTCCCTTTGAGCTAGTTCTGTATCCAAATGGCTAGCTCTTCCTGTATTCAGTGAGATCTAACCTTGCCAATCAGTCTCCCATGAGGAACCTTGTCAAATGCCTTACTGAAGTCCATATAGATCACATCTACCATTCTGACCTCATCAATTCTCTTTGTTACTTCTTCAAAAAACTCAATCAAGTTTGTGAGACATGATTACCCATGCACAAAGCCACATGACTATCCCTAATCAGTCCTTACCTTTACAAATACATGCATATCCTGTCCTTCAGGATTGTCTCCAAAACCTTGCCCACCACCGACGCCAGGCTCACTGGTTTATAGTTCCCTGGCTTGTCCTTACCACCCGTCTTAAATAGTGGCACCATGTTAGCCAATCTACAGTCTTCTGGCACCTCACCTGTGACTATCAATGATACAAATATCTCAGCAATGGGCCCAGCAATCACTTCTCTAGCTTCCCACACAGTTCTAGGGTACACTTGATCAGGTCCTTGGATTTATCCACTTTTATTCATTTCAAGACATCCAGCACTTCCT
>NW_025126714.1:0-1101 GCF_004010195.1 Chiloscyllium plagiosum | reverse complement strand
CTCCCCCTCCTGCCTGCCTGTGCCCAGGGCAAAAGTCAATGCCCAGCCCAGTTTTCTCTCTGATCCCACATTCCTGCTCATTCTCACTCTCATTCCACTTCCTGCTCCCTCTCCATGAATTTATTTTCCACTCAGTCCAAACCTACTCTCCTGCTGACCGCTCAAATGCTTTAATAGACTCCCACAGGCTAATCCCTTTCTATTCTCACCCAAAGAGACCCATTACTGACCCACTCAATCTGATCCTATTCTCATTTCCTCCTCAAACGTATCTCATTCAGTTATCTCCTGCTGTGCTGACTCCCTGTGTCATTTAATATCCAAATCAATCAAACCCTACTATCCTGCTCACTCCCCATAGTCATTAATATTCACCCAGTCCAATCCTATTCTCCCCCTCATTTCCAATACACTGCCATTTTTCAGAAGCTCCCTCATTCCCTTTTTTTAAGAATTGAAGATCCCTGAGCTCAGTTTATGGCTCAGGATTGCACCGCCCCCCTCCCCCACCACACTGGAGGAAGAGCACTATCTGTGAGAAGGTGGAGAATGAGGCCTCATTAATACTGATGGTGGCCAAGTGACAAGTGTTTGAAGAACTAACCAGGGCCTTGCAATTCTGAATGGGGATGGGAATGAATGAAGTGGCAGAAATATGAGGTGATAACGTGAACAATATGGAAGTCTGAGAGGATAAGGGAAAGGCAAACTCTAACATGATTCTTGGAAGGAACAGAAGGAATTGGGGAAGTGTGGGAAATGGGACAGTTGAAGGGACTCACTGTGGAGTGAGCTCTCATTTTGGGAAGAAACAGGAGAGATATCAGAAACACTGGTACTGACCATGGCATCATCAGAACAGGACAGACAGAAAACCGAATGGAACAGATTCTGTACAGAATGTGACAGGGGTATAAGTGTAATGATGGCATCAGTGGGAGCTGGGGCATTTATCCAGTTCTGAAATTGACAGTGTCACCTCAGAATTAGAAATGTTGAGGAAGGGGGCAGCCTGAGTTTAACCATGAAGGCAAATGATGGGTGAACATTTGGAGTAATATAAGCTCGTCACTAACAAATTGATTGAGGAATTCATGAGAA
>NW_025126713.1:0-1101 GCF_004010195.1 Chiloscyllium plagiosum | reverse complement strand
CCCAAACAGCAGACTGCGGTGGAAGAATTGAGAAGGGTTTACACTTTGGAATTTGATGCCAGAGACACAATGGAGATCTGTCATTGAGTCTGTTCAAGATGACGATTTTAACATTTCTACCGATGAAAAACAAAAAAAAGGCTCATGGGTCAGGGAATGCAAATGTTGAATTTGTACATTTCACCATCTACCCATCTTTGCAATGAGTAGCTCACCACATTCCTCAAACGGGGTTAGAACCACTGGTGAAGATGATCGCATAATGCCAGTTACCAGCTACGGAATCAGAGAACCTCGGTTCCTTACCGTTAAGGTACAGCCACGAATGCGGAGGTAAGCATTAATGTGTCGCTTTAGTGCTGCAGGTGACCAGTGCACGGTATCTCTGTGCCAGTATAGTGGGCTGTGCTCTGCCGAAGTTTTAAGTTTGAGCCTCACATGGAGCAGCTTCGATTTGTCGTCGTGTTAAGAGGTACGGATGGAAGGTGATATTGAGCAAAGTCAAGTTTATGGAAAAGTACCAGTTTTTGTGGATTGAGAAACGACCTTTTCTGGATAATGACACCTTGATCAACAAACATACTGCAAATACTTAAAACGTGAAGAGACATGTGTGGAGAGAGAGCCGAAGGCGATTTTTTAGTAGATGGATGACGTTTCCCGTGTGCACTGTGTTAAATTCCAGGAAAATCGATGTTCAGCTGGTTTCATGTTATGCAGTTTGTTGCAAACTCGCAATGGTCATTGTAATAATATAAAAAAGACTGATCGCATAGGAGCGTCGGAATATTGTTTTCAATTATAGTCTGAGCATCTTTCAGCTGAAATGGTGTGCTGCAGAGAAGTACAGAAGGTTAAAAATGCAAAAAAGACAGGGTCTACTTGGTGGTGGAGATAAGAAAGCGTATAATATAAAAAAGACTGATCGCATAGGACCGTCTGAATATTGTTTTCAATTTTAGTCTGAGCATCTTTCAGCTGAAATGGTGTGCTGTAGAGAAGTACAGAGGGTTAAAAATGCAAAAAAGACATTGTCTACTTGGTGGTGGAGATAAGAAAGCGTGAAAAACACATAATATCATGAGAATGTGGTCAAATTTT
>NW_025126712.1:0-1100 GCF_004010195.1 Chiloscyllium plagiosum | reverse complement strand
CACTTGAAATATTGTGTCCAGTTTTGCTTTCCATCCTTGAGAAAGGATGTGGTGGAATTGGTTGCCGTTCAGAGGAGGTTCACCAGGTGGATTCCTCGCACGAATGGATTTTTTTAGAGGAAGAAGTTGAGTATCTTGGACTTGTTCTTTCTGGAGTTCAGACGAATGAATGAGAGATCTGATTGAGATGTCTGAAATGCTGCAGGGGATTGATAAGGTGAATGTGGGAAAGATGTTCATCTTCTGGGATAGTGTCGTACAAGAGCTCATAGGGAGAGAGTCAAAGGAGATAGGTTCAAAACTGACATGGGGAAACTACTTCTCTTCGAAGATTATGAATCTGTAGAACTCACTGTCACGAGAGTGGAGGCATATTAGATCAACAGATTAAAAAAAGAAACAGAGTCAAAGGGCCGAATTGTCCACAGCCTACTCCTAATTCCTACGTTTCTCCATTTATCCCATAAGGATCAGTGCTGGGTACACACCTTTTCGTCCGTTCTTAAGTGTTTTGGATATTAACGTTAGAAGTATTGTCAGTAAGTTTGCAGACAACATAAAAAATGAAGGTGTTGTGAACAACTAAGATTGTTACCTCACATTCTAACGGGATCAGTGCTGAGTCCATTGCTTTTCATTATTTTGTAACTGATTGTGTGCGAAGATCAGAGGCATGGTTACTAGGTTTGCGGATAACATTTAAAAAGATGGTATAGTGAATAGTGAAAATGATTATCTACAAGCGCATCGTGACCTTTATCCGATGTGTCAATGGGTCAAGGAATGGCAGATGGATTCTTATATGAGGTTTTGCACATTGTTAAGGCAACGCAGGACTGCATCTATTTCATTAATGGTTCGGTCCTAGGGAGTGTTTCAGATCAGAGAGACATGATACATAGTTCCGTGAAGGTTGAGTCGCAGAAAGACAGGGTGGTGAGGGTCAATTTGGCATTTTTAACATAACTGGTCAGAACATTGAGTTGGCAAGTTGTACCTGCACAAGACTTGCGTGATACCCTTTCAAAGAATAGGTCAGTTAAAGGTAGTTGTACGTTGTTAAACTTGACAGTTTGCAGAGAGGATTTGAAAGAATAGTC
>NW_025126711.1:0-1100 GCF_004010195.1 Chiloscyllium plagiosum | reverse complement strand
ACACACACACACACACACAATCTGCACAGTGAATCATTCCAGGTGGTTGTTGTTTTCGTTGCAAATTTTGTTACTTTTATGCAACAGACCATTTGATCGGTTTTGGGACTGTATGGCATTTGACAATTGTCTGCATGTCAGATTAAAGCTGTCAGATTCCATATTAAAACCCCGAGAAATGTATTTTTAAATTATATCCCTCAGTTACATTGACGGTTTTGCCATCGCAGGTTGTGATTTGATTTGATACACGTCAGGCCGTTCTCCCCTCCACCCCAACCCCAGGACATTGCGTGACCGTCTTCTCTTCATCACAAACAGAAAACTCGCATTTCTCTCATGCCTATATTAGTGGAATTCTGTGTTTCATATTGATTGGCCATTAAATGTCATGTGGTCTTTCTGCGACTGTTTAACTGAGACAATATCAGGAATCCTGTGAACCTCTTCCATTCTCAGATCTGAATAGAAAGCATCGACCTTTACCCTCGGAAAGTCTGCTGTTCTTCTCTTCCCTGTATGTCATCTGCCGCACTGAAAATATTACCTGTTTCACGGAGTTAATGCAGATCAAATATCCCCCGAAAGCGTTTGCTTCCAACACTCCCAGGACAGGGACAGCACTGTATGACATACAGCGTAAAGTTTCCTTTACATGTGGTGTCAGAACAGCACGGACGTTTCCTTTACAAATATAGAAAAGGAAGAAAGAGTGGGGAATTCATAATCCATGTCCTTGCATCATTAGGTCACTCTCAATATCATATCCATTCTGCCCCTTCACTCCAGAAGTCTGCACTCTCTTTCTCCAGTAAAAAGTAAGAGAACATGTTATCACTGCTGCCAACTAACAACATCAGGACATGTACAGGACTGAATGTGAACCTTCCCCTAAATTGCTCGTAATTTAAACACACAGAACAGTCAGATAAATTATTCAGTTGCAGAGCAAAATTGTCTTTATTGTATCACCATCAAACACTTCCAGAACAGAGACAGCACAGGGTTACATACAGAGAAAAAAACTGTATCTGTAATGTTCTCATCAACACTCTCAGGACTGAGACAGTTATAGAGTACTAAGAACAAAGAATATAACA
>NW_025126710.1:0-1100 GCF_004010195.1 Chiloscyllium plagiosum | reverse complement strand
TGTAAGAACGGGTACATTGGCCGAGCAAGTGTACAGCAGCTTTCTGAAAAGTTATCGACCCCGCACCATTCCCCGACTTCATTATACTACATATTCCTCTGATTTGCGAACCTCACATACATATCCATGAACAGTATGCACAATTCAGCATGTGCAATTGAATCAGCCAGCCAGCACACATTTTGATTGCGGGAGGAAACCCAAACAGACACAGGGGGAATACATAAACGCCACACAGGCAGTCGCCTGAGGGATCGAATCGAACTGGGTGCTGACCAGTAAGCCACTGTGACGCGCTCACTGAGAAAGTGTGGCGAATTATCCGTTACTTTCAATATCTGATCAAAATATGGACTATAGCCGAATGACAATCGTAATAAACAGAAAAAACGCAGTTAGAACAATGAGACACAATTTAAAATTGTGAATGATTTCTACATCCAAATGCTGCAACACTTCCTGCGTTTCTCGGGCAATTTATTTTTTCTGTTGCAGACAATTGTTTGCTCTTTTATTGAACGTTTACCAGCAACGTTGTAAATTAGAATGCTGCTGCTTGGAGAGAGACATCCATCTGAATAATTTTCCACACTGTCTCGAGATTGGGTGTGGGATTCTGAGGCTTTGGCTCTCATGGCTGCTGCCATACCTAGAGTTCCTGGGGAGGGGAAGCCCGCTTTGTCTGCTGTCACAGGCTTTCTGGGTGATCAGTAAATGCCTGAAGCGACCTTGCGATAATTGCTGTTGGAGCACCTGGGAAGGCCATGAATCAATGACACCGCCCCAGGTTATAGTCCAACAGGTTTATTTGGAATTACAAGGTTTCGATAGCTACATGACAAAGAAGCAGAGCTCTGAAATCTTGGACTTGAAAATAAACATTTTGAAATGTAACCTGGTGTGTAATTTTGAACTTTGTCCATGCAGTCAAACATCAGCTCCTCCACATTATTGCTATCAATGAAATAGTTCATCCAATGAGAGTGAGGGAGGGGTGGGACTGGATCGGTCGGTCGTCAAGCCAATCGGAGTGAATGATGGGATTGACTTCAGGGCAGAGTGGGAGAGAACTGGTCCTCCAGCCAATGGAAGCGAATGGG
>NW_025126709.1:0-1100 GCF_004010195.1 Chiloscyllium plagiosum | reverse complement strand
CTATCATTTTTCTGTTCTCGCAATAAATTATCCTTTTGGTTAGTTTGGGGCGGCACGGTGGCACAGTGGTTAGCACTGCTGCCTCACAACGCCTGAGACCCGGGTTCATTTCCTGACTCAGGTGACTGACTGTGTGGAGTTTGCACATTCTCCCCGTGTCTGCGTGGGTTTCCTCCGGGTGCTCCGGTTTCCTCCCACAGTCACAAAGATGTGCAGGCCAGGTGAATTGGCCATGCTAAATTGCCCGTAGTGTTAGGTAAAAAAGGGGTAAATGTAGGGGTATGGGTGGGTTACGCTTCGGCGGGTTGGTGTGGACTTGTTGGACCGAAGGGCCTGTTTCCACACTGTAAGTAAGTAATCTAATCCTGTCCACACATTCACTGTTCCACATTTGACCTTGTTTTTATTTTCCTTTCAAATATTCATAGAGGTGTTTCGTCAATCTTTTTGTTTCTGGTTAGTTTGTATTGCTGTTCTCTTTATACTTTACTTATCAGTTTATCAGTGCTCTTTTGTTGTGTCCAAAAGTTCAATGAATGCACAACATATGACCCTTTTCTAAGGCACTTTCTTCGATCTAATGTAATTTTTAACTTCTTTTGTTCACCATCGTTGAGTCACCTTTGACTTTTGTGAATTATGCCTTGGAGGGATAAATGTATATTACAGACCTTACAGTGCTTCTGTAAATAACAGATATTGCCTGTCTTTCATTTAGTCATTTTAATGTACTTTCCAAATTCACTAAAGCCAACTTTACTCTTGTATCTTAATGGCTTGCACGACTCAGGTATATACCCGTAATATAAGAAAAAGAACTGCTTGCATTCAGACGTCATGTAAAATTCAATATATTAAGATCACTATTCCCCAAGGATCCTCAAGAGCAACGTATTCGATTTGCTCTTCTGATCACACAACACCAATTCCAAAATTTGTGCTCAACATGCTACGAAAGCAACCCGGTTCATACACACTCAACATTAACATTCACTTGGGTAAACATTGGTAGATTTATCTTGAAGCTGCCCATTATTACTGCAGTACCCACAAACATGTATGTCTATTTTCCTGTTTTATAACATAGCCAACATTTGTAT
>NW_025126708.1:0-1100 GCF_004010195.1 Chiloscyllium plagiosum | reverse complement strand
GTGTAGTGAGGGACAGTGTCCTGTAGTAAGGGACACTGTCGTGTAGTGAGGGACAGTGTTGTGTTGTGAGGGACAGTTCACTGCATTGAGGGACAGTGTTGTGTAGTGAGGGACAATTTTCTGTAGTGAGGGACAGTTTCCTGTAGTGAGGGACAGTGTCATGTAGTGAGGGACAGTGTCGTGTAGTGAGGGAAAGTGTCATGTAGTGAAGGAGAGTTCCCTGTAGTGAGTGACAGTGTCCTGTAATGAGGGACAGTTTCTTGTAGTGAGGTACAGTGTCGTGTAGTGAGGGACAGTATCGTGTAGTGAGGGACAGTTTCCTGTATTGAGGAACAGTGTCCTATATTAAGGGACAGTGTCCTGTAGTGAGGGACAGTTTTCTGTTGTGAAGGACAGTATCTCCTGTAGTGAGGGACAGTGTCGTGTAGTGAGGGACAGTGTCCTGTAATGAGGGACAGTTTCCTTTAGTGAGGGACAGTGTCATGTAGTGAGGGACAGTATCGTGTAGTGAGGGTCAGTGTCCTGTAGTGTGGGACAGTGTCCTGTAATGAGGGACAGTTTCCTGTAGTGAGGGACAGTGTCGTGTAGTGAGGGACAGTATCGTGTAGTGAGGGACAGTTTCCTGTAGTGAGGAACAGTATCCTATAGTAAGGGACAGTGTCCTGTAGTGAGGGACAGTTTTCTGTTGTGAAGGACAGTGTCTCCTGTAGTGAGGGAAAGTGTCGTGTAGTGAGGGACAGTATCGTGTATTGAGGGACAGTGTCCTGTAGTGTGGGACAGTGTCCTGTAATGAGGGACAGTTTCCTGTAGTGAGGGACAGTGTCATGTAGTGAGGGACAGTATCGTGTAGTGAGGGACAGTATCATGTAGTGAGGGACAGTGTCCTATAGTAAGGGACACTGTCCTGTAGTGAGGGACAGTTTTCTGTTGTGAAGGGCAGTGTGTCCCTGTAGTGAGGGACAGGTTTCTGTTGTGAGGGACAGTGGGTCTTTAGTGAGCGACGGTTTCCTGTAGTGGGCGCAGTGTCCTGTAGTGATGGACAGTGTCGCGTAGTGAGGGACAGTTTTCTGTAGTGAGGGACAGTGTCGCGTAGTGAGGGA
>NW_025126707.1:0-1100 GCF_004010195.1 Chiloscyllium plagiosum | reverse complement strand
TGTAGGATAGATCAGTAGTTAGTTGGGTTTTTCAACTTTTTTTGTTTGTCGTTTCGGTTATTTTTTATTTATTCTTATTTAATCTTATATTAGTGTTTATACTTGCTTGTATTACTTTTGTAAATTTTGTATATCTATAAAAATAATAGACAGGGCTTTAATTTGCAGACTGGATGGAACATTGCACACAGTATACTCATTCAGAAGTTGGTTTCTTTGTGCCTCCTCCTGCTGTGGTCTGCTGAAAAGCAGCTTCTGAAACATAAATGATGGGTTAATTGGCTCATCACATGATCCACTCTTGGCATCTGACCATACATCCAACCATAGTAACTGCAAGATGATTCTCAGCCTTTGATTTAAATATGTATAAATCATTTCCAATCCCTGTGGATTGCACAGACAATAGTCTACATGTTTTGTAAATAGGTCAGTCATTCAGGTGACTGTCTATGATCGGTTTTAGGGTGAGGCCAACTCATTTCATTGTCTTTAGACTTAAGCTATTGCGACTCAAATAGAGACAGATGTACAGCACAAATCAGACCCTTCAGGCCAACTCATTCATGCCATCCAGATATCCTAACCTAATCTAATCCCATTTGCCAGCACTTGGCCCATATCCCTCTAAACCCTTTTAAATATTACAATTGTACAGCCACCACAACCTCCTCTGGCAGTTCATTCCACATACGCACTACCCAGTGCTCGAAAAAGTTGACCCTTGGGTCCCTTTTATATCTTTCCCCTCTCATCCTCAACCTATGCCTTCTAGTTCTGGACTCCTCAATCCCAAGGAAAAGACCTTGTCTATTTATCCTATCCATGTCCCTCATGATTTTATAAACCTCTATAAGGTCACCCCTCAGTCTGACATTCCAGGGAAAACAGTCCCAGACAATTCAATCTCTCCCTGTAGCTCAAATCCTCCAATCCTGCCAACATCCTTGTAAAGCTTTTCTGAACCCTTTCAAGCTTCACACCATCCATCCGATAGAAAGGAAACCAAAACTGCACGCAATATTCCAAAAGTGGTCTAACCAATATCCTGTACATGACCTCCCAACTCCTATACTCAATGCACTGACCAATAAAGGAAA
>NW_025126706.1:0-1100 GCF_004010195.1 Chiloscyllium plagiosum | reverse complement strand
AGACCTCACTTTCTCCTCATCCAAGCCAATATCACAACCAGCACTCCATTCTATGTGTAGCATTGTTACTGCTGGTCAGCTGCATCTGTGAAGCCCAATTGAAAGCTATTCAGCTCATTGAGTCTGCCCTGCCATTCGATCATGGCTGATATGTTTCTCAATCCTATTCTCCTGCTTCTCCCCATAACCCTTGATCTCCTTGCTTAAATACACTCAATAACTTGGCCTCAACTCTACTCACACCGATTCTGTACCTTCTATATGACTTCTTACTATTTATTTAATTTCATTTTTACTAAGAAGGCAACTATACCCCTGTGCCCGTTTGCTACTCCTTTTGATAGGATGCATACTTTGGGATATTTAGTCCCAAGACCTGATCCCATTGCAGTCACATCTCTGCAATATGTGCAAGATTGGACCTACCATTTTCAATCTGTACTCCAAGCTCACTTACCTTGTTTCATCACTGCATGCATTTAAGTACAACACCCTCAGTCCTGCATTGACAATCACTCTTCTCGTAGTTGTCTCCTTATCTGCTGGGCCTGAAGTTAGATTCCTGATCCTTTCCATATTCTCTGGCGTATTACTTGTTCTGGAAACTTTAATAACCTCTCCTGAGCACTCCCCACCTTTAACTTTTTCCATCATTTTCCGCACAATGGAACCCACCCCCATGGTTTAGTTTAAATATTTCAATATCGCTCTTTCAATGTTTTTTATAATTCATAAACAAAACTCTTCAAATAAAAATGCATAAGAACACATGGAAATTTCTCCTAGATTGCCCACAGCAATATTTAACTCCTGGAAACTCCAAATCAATCCTGGAGGATTGACAATCCAATTGAATGCTTTGACTACCACACAGAAAAGAACAAAGAAAATTTACAGCCCAGGAACAGGCCCTTCGGCCCTCCAATCCTGAGCCAATCCAAATGTACTGTCTAAACCTGTCGGTCAATTCTTAAACATCTGTATCCCTCTGCTCCCTACCTACTCATGCATCTGTCCACATGCATCTTAAATGAATCTACCGTGTCTGCCTCTACCACCACTGCTGACAAACGCCCACCACCCTCTGTGTAAAGTACTTG
>NW_025126705.1:0-1100 GCF_004010195.1 Chiloscyllium plagiosum | reverse complement strand
TCATCACACGCACAGAGTCATGCCGACTATCCCTAAACAGTACTTGCCTTTCCAAATATATGTAAACCCTATACCTTAGGATTACCTCCATCAACTTTTCCACCATCAATCAGGTCACTGGTCTATAGATCCCTGGCTTTTCCTTACCACCTTTCTTAAACAGTGGCACCCCGTTAGGCAATATTCAACCTTCCAGCGCCTCACCTGTGACTATCGATGATACAAATATCTCAGCAAGGGGCCCAGCAATCACTTTACTTGCTTCTAGGGGACACCTAATCAAGTCCTGGGATTTATCCATCTTTATGCATTTTGTGATGTCCAATGTAACATGAAATTTTTTTAAGATGTCGCCATCTTTTTCCCCACATTCTATATCTTACATGACCTTCGCCACAGTAAACACTGATGCAAAATATTTGTTTAGTATCTTCCCATCTCCTGTGGTTCCACACATCGGCTGCCTTGCTGATCTTTGAGGGGCTCTGTTCTCTCCCCAGTTAATCTTTTATCCTGAATGTATTTATTGAATCTGTTTGGATTCTCCTTAACCCGATTTGCCAGCGCTATCTCATGTTCCGTTTTTGCGGTCCTGATTTCCCTCTTAAGTATATTCCTACTGCATTTATTCTCCAATCAGGATTCACTTGTTCTCTGCTGCCTATACCTGACATATGCTTCCTTCTTTTTCTCAAATAAAACCTCAATTTCTCAAGTCATCCAGTATTCCCTTCACCTTCCAGCCTTGCCTTTCACCCGAACAGGAACATGCTGTCTCTGAACTCTCGTTATCTCATGTTTGAAGGCTTCCCATTGTCCAGCCTTGAGTAGCTTTGAGTGTGAGTTTAGAGATACAGACTCGATGGAGTGAAGGGCCATCTCTGTCCTGGATGATGTCATCATTCTCTGATTTTGAACTGAAGGGTCTGATTATTTTTGTGTTTGTTTTGAGAAAATGTGACCGAGTGGAAGTTCCAGCAGTTGGTGTGGTCAGTATCAGCTTCA
Organism: Chiloscyllium plagiosum; assembly: GCF_004010195.1. NCBI lineage: Eukaryota > Metazoa > Chordata > Chondrichthyes > Orectolobiformes > Hemiscylliidae > Chiloscyllium > Chiloscyllium plagiosum. The sequence goes on along the minus strand of NW_025126705.1, from coordinate 95 downwards.
TGTTCTGTATTAGAGTGCTCATTCACAGAGAGAAATTCCCAAATCAGTTGTATTAACAAGGCAAGCAGTGGGATAACAGTGGGCAGGAGAACAGC
>NW_025126704.1:0-1100 GCF_004010195.1 Chiloscyllium plagiosum | reverse complement strand
CAGCACTGACCACTGAGGCATTTCATGTGTCACGGGCCTCCAGTCCGAGAGCATCCTTCCACTATAACACTTTGTTTACTACCATCAAGCCAATTGTGTATCCAATTGGTCAGCTCCCTCTGGATTCCATGCGGTTCTAACCTTCCAGACCAGCCTATCAAGAGTAATCTTCTCAAAGTCCTTACGGAAAACCATACAGACCATGTCTACCGTGCTGCCCTCATCAACATTCCTGGTCACTTCATAAAAGAACTCAAGCAAATTTGTGAGGCATGATCTCCCACTCACAAAGTCATGCAATCTTTCCAGTCTAAAAACAACTATTAATAATTATTATTAAAATAAATCACAACAAACAATAATGAATAATAGTACGATGGCATTTTCAGTGGACAATAAATTATCCATTGGAACGTGCATCATTGGTGAAGGGCAGAATAGATTTTGTACTGTCTCATTGAACTGCGTTGAAAAAAGCAAGGATGGCATGGTGGCTCAGTGGTTAGCACTGCTGCATCCTAGTGCCACGGATCCGGGTTTGATTTCAGCCTCGGGTGACTCTCTTGTGGAGTTTGCACATTCTCCCTGTGTTTGTGTGGGTTTCCTCTGGGTGCTTCATTTTCCTTACACAATCCAAAGATGTAGAGGTCAGGTGAATTGGCCACAGCCTTATGTGCATTAGTTATGACTAAATATAGATTAGGGGCAAGGGACCGGGTGGGTTGCTATTCAGAGGTTCGGTGACACCTTGTTGGGCCAAATGTCCTGTTTTCATACTGTAGGAAATTGAAAAAAATAAACAATTTCTAATCAAACCCTGTCTTTCCAAACGTGTGGATATCTTATCCCTCAGAATCATCTCAAGTATCCTACCTATACAGATGTTAGGCTTCCCAATCTATAGTTCCCAGATTTTTCTTTGCTTCCCTTCTTGAATAATGGCACAACGTTCGCTACACTTCAATATTCTGAAACCTAACCTGCGGCTAACGATGATGCAAAAATATCACCCAGGTCCCCTTAGTTTCTTCTGTAGCCTCTTGCAATATTCTTGGATGCAGCTGTTTAGGACCAAGAGATTTATCCACCTTCATACATTC
>NW_025126703.1:0-1100 GCF_004010195.1 Chiloscyllium plagiosum | reverse complement strand
TTAAACAGCTCAGCACAGTCACTGCCACCAGAACCACAGCCGCCGTTTTCTCACTGCAAAATTTACTTCTCAGCTTCTGGCAACAAATGGCCACGAACCGATCAAAGGTGAAAGTGACGGTGAACCAGACAGAGCAGTCAGTGGCTGTATAAAGCAGGACGGCGTGGATATTACACACGGAAATGTTCCTCAGAAAAGAAAACTGTTCCATATAAACAATGGGAATGTGTCTTAGTGTCAGGTCGAGGATAATGACCAGTAGATCGTCACTGCCATCGCCTCCAGGTAACGTGTGACGCATGGAGACAATCCACAATCTTTATGAAGCAGAACGTAGACCGTCACTATATTAACTGTGAGGAAGGAAAACAAACAAATTGTACATTAGACTGGAGCGAAATTGAACAGTTTGACAGAGGGCCCAGTGAGATGTTTAGATGTGTCACTGTATTCATGGATTTATTAAAATAATTCGAAAGGAAATAATAAATGGATGGTCTGAATTAATGAGAAAAGTGTCACAAAACACAAGAAACCATCCCTCCCCAAACACAGAGAGACACATTCATAAGAACAGACGGTTTTTACAACAATTTCAACACATTCGATCAGTTGAGAACAGACACAGTTCACTTCTTTCAAGTTCCTAATACCTCGTGTGTAAACGTTACTCTCCTGAAGGATTCCCTCCCAGTTCCATGAAAACAAACGGAGTTTGGAAATTTCTGACTTTTCGTGTAAATTGTGGTCGATCCTGTGTCGTGAAGACATGTAAATGCAGAGAAAACGTATTAACCCCTTTAGATGCTTGAGGGGACTTCGGAACAGTGTCTCTATGTCCCTGGGATGGGATCTCTTCCCTCAGGATCGTATCTTTCACTCAATCCGCTGACGTCCGGCCGTTGACAAGTAAAATCAGGGAAGTAATATTCTGGATAATTTCGGCTATAGAATGCTCCAGGAAATGTTGAGTAAATAAATTTGAAGGGAATGTCGGGTACAGAATGTTCCAGGAAACGTGGGCAATGTATTATTCCGGGGATTGGCCGGTATAGAATGTTCCAGGAAATGTCGGGTACAGAATTTGATAGAGTCATAAA
>NW_025126702.1:0-1100 GCF_004010195.1 Chiloscyllium plagiosum | reverse complement strand
TAAATGAGTGCCTTTCTGGTTGGTGATCAGTGATGAGTGTTTCCCTCAGTGATTAGCATTAGGACCACAATTATTCACAATTTATATTTAGTGCCAATGTTTGTGGTTGACATGAAGGTGAGTGGTAGAGTAAAGTGTGCAGAGCACTCTGAAAGTTTCCAAAGGGACATCGATAGTTCAAGTGAGTGGGCAAAGGTCTGGTAGATGGAGTACAATGTTAATAAATGTGAAATCATCCAATTTGGAATAACTGTGAGAGGGACTGTTTCTGAATGGTGAAAGAAACCTGCAGCATGATGCTGTGCAGAGGGACCTGGGGGTTCTTGTGCGTGGATCAGAGAATGTTAGTCTGCAGGTGCAACAAGTAATTCAGAAGGAAAATGGAATTTTGTCTTTCATCACTAAAGGGATTGAGTTTAAAAGCAGGGAGGTTACATTGCAGCTGTATAGGGTGCTGGGGAGGCCACACCTGGAGGACTGTGTGCAGGCTTTGTTTCCTTACATGAGAAAGGATGTACTGGCACTGGAAGTGGTGCAGAGGAGGAGGTTCACGAGGTTGATTCCGGAGTTCAAGGGGGTGGCTTATGAGGAGAGACTGAGCAGACTGGGATTATATTCATTGGAATTTCCTAGAATATTGGGGATGGTGGGGTGGAAGTGGAATAGATAAGATAGAAGTAAACAGGGTGTTTCCACCGGCAGGTGAAACTGGGACAAGTGGGCATAGCCTCAAAATAAGGAGGAACAGATTCGGACTGAATTGAGAAGGAAGTTCCCGACTCAGGCGACTGACTGTGTGGAGTTTGCACATTCTCCCCGTGTCTGCGTGGGTTTCCTCCGGGTGCTCCGGTTTCCTCCCACAGTCCAAAGATGTGCGGGTCAGGTGAATTGGCCATGCTAAATTGCCCGTAGTGTTAGGTTAAAGGGGTAAATGTAGGGGTATGGGTGGGTTGCGCTTCGGCGGGTCGGTGTGGACTTGTTGGGCCGAAGGGCCTGTTTCCACACTGTAAGTAATCTAATCTAATCTAATCTAAAAGTAATCTAAAAAAAATTCTTCACCCAGAGGTTTGGGAATCTATGGAAATCCCGGCCCAGTGAAG
>NW_025126701.1:0-1100 GCF_004010195.1 Chiloscyllium plagiosum | reverse complement strand
CCTGGAGACAAAGTAGGAAAGATGAATTTCGAGCAGTAGGATGTTTTCACAACAGAGAGAGATCACTTCGCCCATCGCACCTGTATCACGTGAAGATAGAGCCTTCCAGCCAACACCCACTTTATAGCATGTTGTCCATAACCCTGCAGATGATAGCACTGTAAACATTCGGGAACATTGTGTAGGGCCTAACTCATTATCAACATCGATATGATCTCCAATGCTGTAAATCCTGGCTTATGGGGAAAAAGTAGGGGCAGAACTGTATCAATATTCAAACTGTTGGTCCAGCCCAGAGGAGCTAATAGGCCCATTTCTGAACGTTGTTCCTCAGGACATTTTGACTATTCTTGACTTAATATCATTGTAAACTGACATGAAAAAAATGCAGACATGTTCCCCAGAAATGCTGACAGCAACATACCTTTATTCAGCCAAGATCAGCAACATGAATTAAGAAAGTTTTGAAAAAACTTTCTTTTAACTGATTATTGACAACACGGATTTCACAAAGTGCCAAGTACAGAGGGGAAGGGTGGAGGGGTGGGGGTGGGCGATGTTCACTATTCCCTGATGTCTGGATGCGTTTGTGAGCAACAGATGAATCTGCGAACCAGATTCAGGATGGTACTGCAGGTATTTCAGCGGATACTGTGTACACGGAATTCTCCCAAAAATCAGCAATGACATGAACATTTATTTGTGATAGTGTTTGAAGCCAACTAAAATTGAACAATATGGTGGGAGAACTTCCTTTCATTTCTTTGAACTAGTAACAAGGGACACTGTCTGTGGATCTGGGGTGGCAGGAGGATCTTTCACAGCAGAATGTGAGGGAACAGAATCATGTTGGAAATCCAGATAGACTGTAACTTTTGTCACTGGAGAGTGAGATTTCGGGGGAGAGGGGGGGTGACCTCATATAAGTTTATAAAGCCATGAGTGGAAAGGTGAATGGCTCTAATTGACATGATTCATACTGGAAATGTACGAAGCTTTCGTTTCAAAAATATCACATATCAATAAACTCCACCTGACCCTTCAGCTAGCGATGTGGAAATTAATGATCTAATTAATGGTGCCAGACGATGCCTGGGACA
>NW_025126700.1:0-1100 GCF_004010195.1 Chiloscyllium plagiosum | reverse complement strand
GGTGTTGGACTGCGGTGGACAAAGCTCAAAATTGCATAACACCAGGTTATTCTCCAACAGATTTATTCGGAGGCACGAGATTTCGAAGTGCTGCTTCTTCATCAGGTGGTTGTGCGCTTTGATGAAGCGCTTCGAAAGCTCGTGCACCGAATAAACCTTTTGGAGAATAACCTGGTGTTATGCAATTTTTAGCTTTGTCTACCTCAGTCCAACACCAACACCTCCGAATCACAAATATTAAGAGACACAGCACTGATCCACGTGGTACACCATTGGACACTAGCCTCCAAATAAATAAGCTGATGTTTTGTGATTTTAAACATTATCATAAAGGATGCAGCTATGAATATGGACGAGGGATGGGGGTGTCATAAGTAAGTTTGTGTTTGATACAAAGATTGGCCGGTTAGTTGGCAGTGAGGAGGAAGGATTTATGTTACAGGAAGATACAGATGGAATGGTCAGATGGTCACATCAATGTCAGATGGAATGTAACCCTGATAAAAATGAGGTCAGGCACTTTGGAAGAATGAACCAGGCAGGGTAGGGCTCAATTAATGGCAGCACACTAGGAAGCTCAGAGGGTGCTTCTCCACACATCCCTGAATGTGGCTGGACAGGGTAACACACAATTTTGAGAAAACATAAAGAAGCGTAAACACAGCCTTCACACATTGAAACAAAGATTATAAGAGTTATGCGGAACTTTCGTTCGCCAAGTTGGAATACTGTGTGTAGTTCTGGGAGCTACATTACAGGAAGGATGTGATTGTACTGGACGGGGTGCAGAGGAGATTCACCGGGATGTTCCCTGGGATGGAACATATCAGCTATGGAGAGAGGCTGGATAAGCTCGGGTTGTTTAGTTTGGCGCAGAGAAGGCTAAGGGGGACGTGAATCAAGAGCATAAGATTACGATGGACATGGACGGGGTGGATAGACAGCAGCTGGTCCTTTTAATCAAAGTGAAGTGTTTGAGGCTTAGTGAGGATTTGAGGACTGTTTTTCATCCAAAGTGTGTTGGGGTCTGGGATGCACTTCATGAGAGGGGAATTGTCATGGTAACTTCAAAACCATTAGAAAATACATGGTTGTGCACT
>NW_025126699.1:0-1100 GCF_004010195.1 Chiloscyllium plagiosum | reverse complement strand
TTCCAAAATGCAACACTTTGCATTTATCCAGGTTGAACTTCATCTGCCACCTCTCAGCCCATCTCTATATCCTGTCAATGTCCCGCTGCAGCCGACAACAGCCCTCCATACTGTCAACGACACTTCCAACCTTTGTGTCATCTGCAAACTTGCTGACCCACCCTTCTATCCCTTCATCCAAGTCATTAATTAAAATTACAACAGTAGAGGCCCAAGGATAGAGCTCTGTGGAACACCACTCACCACTGACTTCCAGGCAGAAGCTACAAAATGGAAAAGTTACGAAAGGGCTTATTGAACTGTGAGAATTTGCAACAGAGCATCAAATAATGGGCGAATTAGTGCAGTTCAGCACTAAATGAATGAGTTATGCTGTGTTGCACTAAATGAGAGAATTGGGGCAGGACAATACTATTTGGGAGGTATAGAGTAGGGCATCACTAAATTGGGCGAGGGCATCAGTCACTGTGCAACAATGAGTGGAGACGTTGTTCAGGAAATCAGTAATTGCGGGAAATGGTGCTCAGCAACACTGAATTGGACAATTGGTATGGGGTATCAGTCAGTGAAAGAACAAGTGCAGGGTGCTGATACCTTCGAGAATTGGAGCAAATTGGAAAACACTGGCAGTGAATCAGTAAATACGACAAATATTGCAAAGGATTAGTGGTCTAGATTCAATACAGTGCACCACGAAATGGGGGAGTTGGTGCTGTTCACCACGAAAGGGAGGATATGTGTAGGATCGATAATTTGGAGATGCGATGCAGGCATCGCAAGATTAAAGAAGTCAGGCAGCAGACTACTAAATGAGAGAATTGTTGCAGGGAAATACTGAATGGAAAAACACAGTGGAGCTCAATTAGAGAATGGGTGCATGGCACCAGAAAATGGGAGAATTAGAGTAGGACACCCTTAAATGGTACAATCTGCTAGAGCATCAGTAAATGGAAGAATTAGTCCAGGGATATGAGTAAGTGGGAGATTCGGTGCACAGTGCCATTAATTGGAAAACTGGTGTGAATGTCAATATATTAGAAAATTGGCCCCTCAAGCCTGCTCCATCTTTGAAAAAGATCAGAGTTGATCATCTATCTCTA
>NW_025126698.1:0-1100 GCF_004010195.1 Chiloscyllium plagiosum | reverse complement strand
AAGGGTGCGCTACTCTAATTCTCCCATTTACTGTTGGCCCGCACCAATTCTCCAATTCAGTGTTGCTCAGCACAATTTCCCCCAATTACTGACGCCCTGAACAAGTTCACTACTCAGTTTTGCCTTATACCAATCCTCATACTGACTGATGAGCTCACCCAATTTAGGGGTGCCCTACTCTCAATCTCCCAAAAGGTATTTTCCTGCCCCAATTCTCCCATTTCGTGCAACACAGCATAACTCACCCATTTAGTACTGAACTGCATTAATTCACCCATTATCTGATGCCCTGTTGCAAATTCTCACATTTCGAGAAGCCCTATTCCAATTTTCCATTTAGTAGGGTTCTTGCAATGATACTCAAATTTAGAGGAGAGCTGTCAGAATTCTTAAATTTAGGCGTGGACAAGTTGGACTGCAGGGTCTGTTTCCATGCTGTACATCTCTAAGGCTGTAATTAGTGCTCCGCTTCCCTGCACCAATTCTCCCATTTACCAATCCTGCACTCATTCGGGAATTTCACCAACTCACACATTGAGCTTATCCTGCCCCAGTCCTCCCACTTAGAATTTAATGGTATCTGCATGAACTCTCCAATTAATGTTGCCCTGCATCAATTCCTTCCATTTAATTGTTCCCTGACACACAGCTTCCACGTACGGGTGCCCTGCTGAATTGTTTTCATTTCGTGATGCACTGAACTGAATCTCCAATTTACCGATGCTTGCAACATTTCTTATGTTGTTGATTCCCTGGCCCCTATTCCCCAATTTAGACATGCTCTGCGCCCAATTTTCTAATATATGGCGCTCACACCAGTTTTCTAATGTAACGGCACTGTGCACTGAATCTTCCATTTATGGATTCCCACCAAATCTCCCATTTCCTCTTGTCCGTGTACTAATTCTTCCATTTACTGATGCCCGAGCCCGATTCTTCAATTTAAGGGTGCGCTACTCTAATTCTCCCATTTCCTGGTGCCACGCACCCATTCTCTAATTTAGCCCCACTGTGCCCCAGGTCTTCCATTCAGTATTTCCCTGCAACAATTCTCCCATTTGTAGTCCGCTGCCAGAATTCTCTAATCTTGCTCTGCTCCA
>NW_025126697.1:0-1100 GCF_004010195.1 Chiloscyllium plagiosum | reverse complement strand
ACATCACGTCCATCCTTATACTGTGCAGTCACTACCCTCCCTATACTGTGCTATCACATCCCTCCCTATATTGTGCTGTCACATCACTCCCTATACTGTGCTATCACATCGCTTCCAAAACTGTACTATCACATCCCTCCCGATATTGTGCTATCACATCCCTCCCCATACTGTGCTATCACATCACTCCCTATACTGTGCTTTCACATCCCTCCCAATACTGTGCTGTCACATCCCTCCCGATACAGTATTATTACATCCCTCCCTATACTGTGCTATCACATTCCTCCCTGAACTATGTGATCACATCCCTCCCTAAACTGTGTGATTACATCCCTCCTATACAGTGACATCACATCCACCTATACTGTGGGATCGCATCCCTCCCTATACTGTGCTATCACATCCATCCTATACTGTGCAATCGCAACCCTCCCTATACTGTGCTAACACGTCCCTCCCTATACTGGGCGATCACATCCTTCCTATACTGCACAATCACATCCCTCCCGATACTGTGCTATCACATCCCTCCCGATACTGTACTATCACATCCCTCCCTATATTGTACTATCACATCCCTCCCGATACTGTACTATCACATCCCTCCCTATACTGTGCTATCACATCCCTCCCGATACTGTGCTATCACATCCCTCCCGATACTGTGCTATCACATCCCACCCGATACTGTACTATCACATCCCTCCCTATACTGTGCTATCACAACCCTCCCTATACTGAGCTATCACATCCCTCCCTATACTCTGTTTTCACGTCCCTTCCTATACTGTGCAATCGCATCCCTCCCTATACTGTGCTATCACATCCCTCCCTATACTGTGTTTTCACGTCCCTCCCTATACTGTGCTATCACATCCCTCCTATACTGTGCAATCGCATCCCTCCCTATACTGTGCTACCATATCCGTCCTATACTGTGCTATCACATCCCTCCCTACACAGTGCTATCACATCCCTCCCTATACTGTGCAATTGCATCCCTCCCTATACAGTGCTAAAACATCCCTCCCTATACTGTGCTATCACATCCCTCCCTATACTGTGCTATCACATCCCTCCCTATACTCTGTTTTCAC
>NW_025126696.1:0-1100 GCF_004010195.1 Chiloscyllium plagiosum | reverse complement strand
AGATAGGTTACTGTGAAGATGAGGGATAGAAATTACAAGATTAGGGAACAATGGATGAAAGGTGAATTTGTTGCGTTAGCTAAGCGGAAAAAGGAAGCGTGCCTGACGAAGGTTTGTAAAATATTGGAAATCTATGACCAAGCTGAAATGATGAACTAAGAAGGCTAAATGGGGCCATGAGACACGCACAGTTAAGGAAAATCTCAATCCTTTTAACTCATATAAATGGAAAAAGCGTGCAACTAGAGGAAGGATTGGCTCAACAAGGGCAAAGCAAAATTGTGAAATTTGGAGTAAGTGGAAATGCATGTGATTCTTAATGAGTACATTGCATCGTTACTCACCGGGAAGAGGGGAATGACGGTTGTTAAGGTTAGGAATAGATTTTGATTACTCTCGGGCAAGTCGGCATAAGGACGGAGGAAATGTTGGTATTCTGAAAGGCATGAAAGTGGAAAAATGCGTAGGTCCGGATGGGATCTATCGCAGGTTAATGAGAGACCAGAGAGAGGAAATAGCTGGGGGGTTTACATATATTTTTTCCAGCATTCCTTAACACGGGTGTGATCGGAAGAACTGGAGAAATGATAATATTGTCCCTTGTTAAAGAAGGAAACAGGAGTGATCCAGGTAATTATTAACCGGTGAGTCTGGCGTCAGTGGGAGGGAAACTTCTGGCTGAGATTCTGAAGGGTAGGATCTATTACCATTTGGAGGAAAATAGGCTTATCAGTGTAAGGCGACATGTTATTTTGCAGCGGATGTCATGTCTTACAAACTTAATAGAATTTATTGAGGAAGTGACAAAGTTGATATCGAGGGAAGGGTTGCAAATTTCATGTATGTGGACTTCAGTATGGCGTTTGATGTCACTCCCTGGTGGACAAGGGCAATTCGCATGGGGTCAAGCGTGCAATAGCTTAATGGATAGAGAAATGGCTTGGCAACATGAGACAGAAACGAATAGTGGAATCGAGTTACTCAAAATGGACTAATGTGACTAATAATGTCCCACAGGGATTGGTGCTTGGACTACTTTCTTTTTATGAACATACATTTTTTTTGTTGAAAGATATAAGTTGCCTGACCAGCAAGTTTCC
>NW_025126695.1:0-1100 GCF_004010195.1 Chiloscyllium plagiosum | reverse complement strand
AATTTATAATAAAAATATCTATATAAAAAAAAATCCAGCACACCCAGGCAATGTTCTAGGGACCTGGGTTCAAATCTTACTATGGTAGGTAGTGGAATTTGAACTCAACAAAAAAATCTGAGATTAAGAGTCAAATTATGATCATGAAACTGTTGTTGATTGTTGGGGAAAAGCCTATCTGATTCACTAATGTCCTTAGGGAAGGAAACTGCCATCCTTACCTGGTCTGGCCCACACATGACTACAGACCCACAGCAATGTGGTTGACTCACAGTGCTATCTGGGCAATAGGATATGGGCCAGCGATGCCCATGACCCATGAATAAATTTTAAAATAGTTAAAGAAGAGGTTGTACCTCCCACACAATTGAGCAAAATCATATATAAATTTCAGAGCCAGTGTAATGCGAAGTATTTAGACTATACTTTGTGATGATTGGCTGATCAAATTAAACAGCGTGATCCTTCAGTGGTTTGTAATATGAAGACTACAGACCATATTCAACCAGCCCAATACCCAAAAGCAAAGCAGAATGAGAATGGTTAATTGTGATTTTATGATTGGGCAGCATTTGCTGAACAAGTTTGCAAATTGGCTCCTTTATGATTGCTAGAAGTGACATGTATTCATATGTTGTCTGTAAACAAAAAGAATATTTTCAAGTGCTGTACCTATTTTGGATTTATCCAAGCTGCCTATAGTTATTCATTATTTCTGCAAGATGATGATACAGCCAGAGTTGACTTACCAACTTTTCTTCTGTAGTACAAATTGTGATTGTGTGAATTTTGGCATTCCTGTATTTGTTCTGATGGGGGGATGATGAAAGATTTCAACAGCTTTTCTCTCTTTTCAGTGATGCTTAAGTTCTGCACAACTAACTGATCGACTGAGATATTGCAGAGTGTCTGGATTGGAATATTGCAGAGTGTCTGGATTGGAATATTAGAGAGTGTCAGGGTTGTAATATTGTGGACTGTCTGGGTTGTAATATTGTGGAGAGTCTGGGTTGTAATATTGTGGAGTGTCTGGGTTGTAATATTGTGAAGAGTCAGGATTAGAATACTGCAGAGTGTCTGAATTGGGATATTGCAGAATG
>NW_025126694.1:0-1100 GCF_004010195.1 Chiloscyllium plagiosum | reverse complement strand
CTGCTCCTCACTCCAGGACTCACTCTGCTCCTCGGTCCAGGACTCACTCTGCTCCTCGCTCCAGGACACACTCTGCTTCTCGCTCCAGGCCTCACTCTGCTCCTCACTCCAGGACAAATTCTGATCCTCGCTCCAGGACTCACTCTGCTCCTCACTCCAGGATTCACTCCGCTCCCCAATTCAGGACACACTCTGCTACTCACTCCAGGACACATTCTGATCCTCACTCCAGGACTAACTCAGCTCCTCACTCCAGGATTCACTCTGCTCCTCACTCCAGGACTCACTCTGCTCCTCACTCCAGGACTCACTGTGCACCTCACTCGGCTCCTCGCTCCAGGACTCACTCTGCTCCCTGATCCAGGACTCACCCTGATCCCGCTCCAGGACTCACTCTGCTCCTCGTTCCAGGACTCACTCTGCTCCTCACTCCAGGACACACTCTGCTCCCCACTCCAGGACTCACTCTGCTCCTCACTCCAGGATTCCCTCTGCTCCTCACTCCAGGACTCACTCTGCTCCTCGCTCCAGGACTCACTCTGCTCCTCGCTCCAGGACACACTCTGCTTCTCGCTCCAGGCCTCACTCTGCTCCTCACTCCAGGACAAACTCTGATCCTCGCTCCAGGACTCACTCTGCTCCTCACTCCAGGACTCACTCTGCTCCTCGCTCTAGGACACACTCAGCTCCTCGCTCCAGGCCTCACTCTGCTCCACACTCCAGGACTCACTCTGCTCCTCACTCCATGACAAACTCTGATCCTCACTCCAGGACTCACTCTGCACCTCAGTCCAAGACACACTCTGCTCCCCCCACCAGGACTCACTCTGCTCCAGGACTCACTCAGCTCCTCACTCCAGACCTCACTCAGCTCCCCACTCCAGGCCTCACTCTGCTCCACACTCCAGGACTCACTCTGCTCCTCACTCCAGGACTCACTCTGCTCCTCGCTCCAGACCTCACTCAGCTCCCCACTCCAGGCCTCACTCTGCTCCTCGCTCCAGGACTCACTCTGCTCCACACTCCAGGACTCAGTCTGCTCCTCACTCCAGGACACACTCTGCTCCTCGCACCAGGACACACTCTGCTCCTCGCTCCAG
>NW_025126693.1:0-1100 GCF_004010195.1 Chiloscyllium plagiosum | reverse complement strand
ACATCCCCATCACATTTTATGAGCATGCTCTCTCATGTTATTCTGTTCCTCCTCACATACGTAGTTCTTCACTTATGTTGATTTCCCTTTAATTCTTATGATTTTAATTTCTGCATTTATTTTGTTATTCATAAATGCTCTGACGTCTCATTTATCTGAAGGTATAATCCTATTACACTCCTATGCTATTCTCCTCCTACATTTTAAACTCGAATGTGTTAGTTATTTTAAATTCATGTTCCCTTATGTTAATATTCGCATATTCACTTACGTTCTACTTCCTTTATGTCCTTATTTTCTCATTCACCGATGTGCTTTTTCTCTGGAGTGCGTATTATCTTAAGAGTTTATTCTTTTCTATTTTTATTCTCGTATTTTTCTTAATCTCTTTTGCATTTATATTCTCACTTTCTTACGCTCTTATATTCTTATTATCTTATTACCAGATGCACTTATTATCTGATGTTCTCAATCTCTTATTTGGTCATTGTGCATTCTGTTCTTACGCTTTTCTTACGCTTTAATATTCTCTTCTTCATAATCTCGAACATTCTTATTCTCTTATTTGCTTGCTTCTGTATGTGCTTATTCTATTATTTTCACAAAGGGTCAAGTTAAAATTACACAACACCAGTTTGGAGGTGAACAGATTTCCCTGGAAGCATTATCTTTCAAAGCGCTGCTTCGTCATCAGGTGGTTGTGGACCAGACTCATAGGACACAGAATTTAAAGCAACAAGATTGAATTGTCATGGAATTAAATATTAAACAAAATTAGCTTTAGTCTTTTATCATTAGGAATAATCATGTTATTTTCAGTTCCTTCATGTGTAAATCCCAGATTTTTTAAAAAGTTATATGATCAACATAGTTTTAAAAATAGGAGCCATTTCAGATCAGGTAATGCATTGAAGGTGTGAGGTTAAAGTCTGTGTCCCAATGTTCGTTCAGACTGATTGCATTTCTAAAATGGGATTTTCAGAATCTTAAATGAATAATGTACTTTTCGCGCAAAATAAAATGTTGTGCAGCAAGTACAAATTCGTACAAAAATCTTTATATATGTGCGAGTGCAGGGTGGACCAAGTGAGTGTGTGCAT
>NW_025126692.1:0-1100 GCF_004010195.1 Chiloscyllium plagiosum | reverse complement strand
AAGAAATTGAGGGTTTGGTTAAGACAAAAAAGGAAGCACATGTCAGGTATAGACAGGAGAGATCGAGTGAATCCTTAGAAGAGTATAAAGGCAGTAGGAGTATACTTAAGAGGGAAATCAGGAGGGCAAAAAGGGGACATGAGATAGCTTTGGCAAATAGAGTTAAGGAGAATCCAAAGGGTTGTACAAATATATTAAGGACAAAAGGATAACTAGGGAGAGAATAGGGCCCCTTAAAGATCAGCAAGGTGGCCTTTGTATTTTGCATCAGTGTTTACTGTGGAAAAGGACATGGAAGGTAGAGAATGTAGGGAAATAAATGGTAATATTTCAAAAAATATCTATATTACAGAGGAGGAAATATGGATGTCTTGAAACACATAAAAGTGGATAAATCCCCAGGACCTGTGCAAAGCTAGAGAAATGATTGCTGGGCTGCTTGCTGAGATATTTGTAGCATCGATAGTCACAGGTGAGGTGCCGGAAGACTGGAGGTTGGCTAATGTGGTGCCACTGTTTAAGAAGCGTGGTAAGAGCATGCTAGGGAACTATAGACTGGTGAGCCTGACCTCGGTGGTGGGCAAGTTGTTGGAGGCAATCCTGAGGGACAGAATGTACATGTATTTGGAAAGGCGAGAACTGATTAGGGATAGTCAGCATGGCTTTGTGCATGGGAAATCATCTCTCACAAACTTGATTGAGCTTTTTGAAAAAGTAACAAAGAGGATTGATGAGGGCAGAGCAGTAGATGTGATCTATATGGACTTCAGTAAGGCATTCGACAAGGTTCCCCATGGGAGACAGGTTAGATCTCATGGAACACAGGGAGAACTAGCCATTTGGATACAGAACTGGCTCAAAGGTAGAAGACAGAGGGTGGTGATGGAGGATTGTTTTTCAGTCTGGAGGCCTGTGATCAGTGGAGTACCACAAGGATCGGTGCTGGGTCCACTACTTTTCATCATTTATATGAATGAATTGGATGTGAGCTTAAGAGATATAGTTTGTAAGTTTGCAGATGACACCAAAATTAGAGGTGTATAGGGCAGTGAATAAGGTTAGAACGGAAAAGTGTGTTGCTGGAAAAGCGCAGCAGGTCA